>NC_080049.1:22597371-22634871 GCF_026212465.1 Amaranthus tricolor
GAAGATTTCTAACTATAAAAAGATATTTAAATTAACATCATTTATCTCTCTCCATGACATTGTTTACATTAATGCCTCATTTCCACTCAATATGTCTCCTCCATTTTGTGTCTTTTCTATTTTACAATAAAAAGTAAAATCTCAATAATCCTCTTATTTTTCTCCATCTAACAATTTTAGTCATTAATGGATTCTCCATTATATTTTAGATAATAAAGAGGATCCTAATTGCTTTCTTAGTGGTTCTTCCTCCCTTAATTATTTACTTTCTTTAAAGTAGAAGACTTCCCCAATCAATATTGCTATTGAATTTATGCATTTTTATTTTTAGCTATAATTCACGTATTTTTTTATTTTCATTCACATAATCGAGAAAACATGAGGTACACGCAATTCATAAGTCAATGAGATATCATCCCAAAACCATATAAGTTATGATAATGGGAGGAAGGAGTTCAGTGAGTTATAAATTTGCATACCATCTTTGATTCATCTATGTGGGACAAATCATCCCAACATAACACCTCTCACATCCCCCGTCAAGTTTACATGTGGAAGTAATCAATTATGATAGAAACATCATTTTTTTTTTGGATCAACCATTTAGTTTTTTATTGAACCTTCAGCTCAAAATGGTACTCAATGGTCATCCATTTAAGAATGGACCCGAGCAATTGAAATAAGGATAGGATTAATGACCCACTTACAAGCTTAAAGAAGATTCACTACTAACACCAATTGGTTTTCTAGAAATTACTCTCAAGTTTACAAAGTGGCATTATTATTTATTATCTATTCTTTCTCTGATGTGGACAACTCACATGTTAGTTAACAATGTATACTTCAACACTCCCTCTCATATGTGATTATCCTTAAAATTTTAGCCCACTAGATATTTTGCAAACCTATTGGGAATGAATTTCCAATTAAAGGCCCCTTTAATTAGTGTTTTTTGATTAAATACTCAGTCATTAAAATACAACAACATGACTCTGATGCTATTTTAGAACTTGAAAAATAGGCTTGACCAACCCAAATAAGAAGGAGAAGAGATGACCCACTTACAATGTCAAAGAAGGTTCACTACTATTATCGTTTGATAATTGTTGGGATTTTTTCCCAAGTTTATAAAGTGATATTACTGTCTTCTTTTTTCGAATAAGGTAACACAAGTCACATATAGGGATCGCTTGGATTGAGAGTAAATATTTAAGGGGAGAAAAAAGTCAAACTAGTGTAACAAAGGTAATCAAAGATGCAAATGAAGTTATTGAAATACTTGTGATAGACGAAAAATGAGAGTAAATTAAAATTGATGAATAAAAAAAGATGTTGATTTTCCTCATTTGCAGGTAAAGAATTCCTCTACCCCCTCCTAAGGTAAATTTATACTCAAAATAAGGAAATTAATTGTCATTTTTTGCATTTTTTATTACCTTCTAATTAATTTTCTACCTATCTAACAATCAATTTTTTTTCAATTATCTATATAACTAACTTTATTTTCTTAATTTGACTTTTATTTACCCCGAGAATATTTATCCCCAATCCAGCATATAGAATAACAATTGCTACTTCAACATAAAAACTGTTTCTGAAGTTTCCACATACCCCACAATACCTAAATGATGGGTATGTGTATAACCACGTTATAATTAAGCTTTACTTATTCTCTAACCTCCACAAATTAAAATTAATGCAATATATCTCAATAATATTGAGTTGCTGGATGATAATATAGTCGGTAATCGTGTGTAAAGCCATAACCACACAAATGAATCACAATCATAAATATTCATTAATTAATTGAAATAAAAATTATGAAGTTAATTATTTTATAATAAAAAAAAAAAAGATAATGTAAATATCTCAATAGATAGTGCGATAAAGGGAATATGAATTTTCTAAAGAAGAAGGCAACAACAATGTCCAATAACAAAGGTTATTGCGTTTGGCCTATTGCTATGAACACCCGACAAGATAACCTTCCACGCACTTTTATTTTGCTTGGCTTTATATTGGCACCTTTTTATTTACTTTAAAATATGATTTTCCTTTATTAAGTTAATTTTTCCAAAATGCTAGGAAGATTTGGTTGAGCCACTTGCATAGAATGTCGTCTCCTTTGTTTTTCTCATACTCTTAGCTACAATTTTAGTTTGTTCCCTCATTCTTGATATAGTATTCAATCCCTTTTTATATCTAATGAATTTTTTGAAGCTAGCATAGTTGCCTTAGATTGCAAGCTATTGTGGTCCTTTATAATTGAGTGGAAATAGTATGTTGCCTTTGGTGTAGGTATGGACTAAGATATGTATTGTGAGAGTACATTATGAATAACTAGTTGATTAAATGAGCAAAAAAATGTCATTAAGTGTACCTAACTCAACACACGCTAATGGGTAAAATGTATGTTTATCCTCTGTTTTTAAGATTTGTTAAAACTTTTAAATTGAAACAAATTTACTTCATTTGAATTTGATTCAAAACATATCAATTAGTTTCCTTAATCACCATTTCATTTACTTATATTAAGTTATACTTAATTTGGCATGTAAAGACAACAACATGATTGTCGTAAGAAGATGGAACTAGATTAGGTGCATGATTTGGGCTTGATAAGAGATTGTGTGACTCATATGGATTCTGGTATTTAGGAAGATACATACGTAGTCAGACTACCCTTCTTATCAAGTAACGCATGGGACAAGCTAGGGAAAGTATTTGTGTCGTGGGTAGGATAGAAAATGAAATTCATTCTCAATGAAGTGTACTTACCGAAACAGAAGATGTTCCTTTCTAAGAAGATTATAAAGTTTTTACCTCTTTTTAATATTACAGTATCCCGTAAAGACACATTTTCTACTATAAAGAGTAAATTTATTTTTATTTTTTTTGATTTTAGATAATAGGCAAAACACACAAAACATCTATAACGTTTCACTAAAGATAATTTTATAAAAAGTTTTATTATTAAAAAGCACGAGAGGGTGTTCAGTTGATTTAGGAGGCCGCACTAAGAACACATTTCCTTTGATAAGGGACAAGTCAACTTGAAACATCAATGCCCATGCCAAATTAAAAACATAAGACTACAAGAGGTTTAAAAAATTGTCCCTTTTTCTTTAAATTATCCATTCATGCAAAATAACTCAATATTGTTATCACTCTAAATAATTTTATCATAATATCCAACTTGGTAAAATATCATTGTAAATAAAGACCAAAAAGCAAAATATAATTTTGTTTTCAATATACCCTAATACCTTAAGAAAAATCATCAATAACAGTTGTTATGGTAATATTTATTTATTTACTTGATTATTTAATTATTAATAATTCAGTGATTATTTTGAAGATTTATGTTACTTTAGTCGTTTTGGTTTTTCATGTTGATTTTGAGTGGTTTTGATTATTTTAAGCATAATTCTTATGGTTTTAATGATGACGGAGTTTACTAAGAAAGATTTTAGCTCAGGTGAAGATGTTCTACAAAGAAAATGAGCAAAAGAGTAGAAGAATGTTTATAATGCAAAAGTTTTGAGGTGAAATTTGATACATGTCTACTCTTTTGGCCTTAACTTTTGATAGAAAGATGTCATTAATGCAACGTTTGCGGAATTCGAAACTAAACTTCAAGAGCTTTCCAATGGTATATTATATATCCAATTCCAATAATCGAGCAAGAAATGACAATCGTTTGAAGTTTGCTGATACTATCAGCCAAAAACGCCGACTCGATTTCCTGATCGTGGAAGTGGACGCCGAGAAGGCTTTTTCTTCTGGAATCCGTGCAGCCTAGAAATTGAAAAATAATTAATGTTTTATATAATTACTTTAACTTCCCAAGAAAGAATAAATGATAAAATAATTAAATATTATCAAATATTTATGTTTCAAAAAGGAAAATAATATTAAATTATAAAAATTAAATACAAGATTCTCTCTTATATACAGCCCTTAGGGCTGTATATGTCATTTTTCTATAATAAATTGTTCTTTCTATTTTATTTCTTGGATCTTTAATTGTAATATTATCATTTTCATTCATGTTTAGTATCATATTAGGGTTTGTGTTCATCGCTTCCACCATGAATAGTAAGTAAATCCATTTTCTAGGGTTAGAGTTTGAATCTATAATTCAAGTATGATTTAATTATTAAATGTGTCTATGAAATTAGGATTAATGTGATTGAATTGTGCCATTAACCCTAAATTAAATATGCTTTGTTGGACTAGTCAATAAAACTAGTATGTGAGAATTGAATTAATAGGGTTTAAATCTAATAGTTAATCAACAGAGCGAGAGTTTGAAATTAACAAGATCATAGTTAGTCACATAATTAATCTGACATTTCATAGACACTAATAAGAGTTTGATCATACAAGAATTTAGGGATTCCCCACACCCTAGATCTTTTCATCATATAGTTTAAACCCACATTTTCATTGCATTATTAGTTTATTAGTCAAAAACCAATCAAACATTTTTTCCCCTTGAGCAATGTAATTAGTAAATGTAACACCCTCAAAATAGGTTGAACTTTTGAAAACACCTTTAATGAAAAACATGAGCCAAAACCTACTCATGGGAGTGTTACCGCCACATCTATTTCTAATAAAATAAATCTAAGGCTTAACGACTAAGAAATAGCTTAATAACTTTAAATCCAACAAAGGGTCTTACAACATAAGAAAAGACTGAAACGCAATCTATGTTCATATAAAATTTAAACAACTTAAGGTAAAATTTAAACTGAAATACGACTCTAATAAAAGCTATGTTTCTAGGTGATCCTCACTCCACGATTCCCACGCAATCAATAACCTGCAGCATAAGAATGCAAGAAAAACAAGGGAAAAACTCCCAAAATCAGGAAATTGAGTAATTTCAACTTCACCCCATAAATCGATTAAGTTTGAAAATGATTTAAGAAAATAAAATATAATCAAATTGAAAATAATTTTACAAAATAATATATAGCTGAGTTTAAAAAAACAATTTGTGAAAACAATATATATAATATCACATAAACCAATTTATTAATTTGATATTTAATAATGACAAACACATAATCAATTTTCAATTTGACGGAACGAGAACGCTAGTAGGCCGAGGCTTTACCCCTATACCTACTTCATCAAGAGGTCGTCACCCCAAATAATTCAAGGCCAGCAGAGTAGTCTCAGGGAACCCTAGTGTGCACACCCCTTCTATTTGGATCACAACAAATAGAAGGAAGACCAAACATCGTATCAAGTATCAGAAATAATAATACCAGTCGGCAGCTATACTAACCAAACAGAACAACCTGTTCATCACCCTTATACTTGGATCACAACAAATATAAGAGCTTCATTTCTCTCGAGTTACACTTTACGTGATTTAATATATTTTAATAATTAGTCGCGTGCACACAAACATATAATCAAACATACATTATACATTTTATTTTATGATCATAGGTTTTCCCAAGAAAAATATATATCAAGAATATTCAATTGCAATATTAATATCATAATATTTTTCTCCCATATTCAATCGCATTTAAAATCATTATTAAAATAAGAATATAACTTTCATCAAAATAATAATATTATAAGTATTTCTCTTTCAAATTAAACCGTATCTAATTTCGTTATCAAAATAATAATATAAATTTTATCAAAATAGTAATTATAAATTCAAGTTTGACAAAAATAATAGTAGATATAATTTGAGAATATATAAAACATAATATCATACAAAATAATGTCATATAAAATCATGCCATTCTATTTAAACACATTAATTATCACTTAGCACATAATATTAATGGGATAGTCCTAATTAGATGGACATTTAGAATTACCTTATCACGCGATCCTCGACAAACGTACGCTCCTAATAATCTTTGTCTACGAATTCGCTGTCTACACGATAAAATAATATATCTCAAATTAATACCCCGATCAACCCAATCGAAATAAATAAATTAAAAGACTCTCGATTTATATTTTATAATTTTTTTAAAATGACAAATTTTAAAATGTAGTTAAAATTTTAAAGATTAGTAGTAATACTTTTAAAAGAAAAGGACAAAGTTTAAATAATAAAAGGATTCTAAAAAAAAGAAAATATATATAAAGGTGCTTCAAAAAACTTAGGAAATTTGGTACTGGTTACCAATACCCACGAAAAGAAACAGGGGAAAGAAGAGAGAGGAGGAGAAAGGGAGAGAGAGAGAAAGAGGGAGAAGGAAGAAGGTGCCGGCCGGCGGTGGCTCCGGTGGCCACCGTCGCACGCCGGTGGTATCCCGGTGACCGCCGTATCGCCGGAAAACTAAGGTCAGAATTACTTTTTTTTCCATTTTTCAAATAAAAGATGGGTGTTTTTTCAATTAATAACATAAATTTTTTTGGATTTTGAATAAAAAAAATTTCTAACAAATAGATGAAATTCATACCTTTAATATTAAAAGGGTAATTAGTTTAATTTGTAGTGGGTAAATGAGATTAGTTATAAGATTTAGAGGAAGAAGTGCGAAATTATTTGTTAATGGGAAGTTATTAGTTATAAGATTTAGATGAAATTTGTTTTTATAGATTTATTATTACTATTTTATTTATTTATTATTATTATTTTTTTTTAAAAAAAAAACTGATTTTACATTAAAAATTACCAAGTTTCTTATCTTAACTTCCTTGTGTTCTAATCATATTCAAAAAGCTTAAAACGGAGAAATTAATTTTATAGTGGATGTTTTATATATCATCTCGATTTGTTCTAATTTGCATTTATTTTTCGATTTAATTCTAATTTTTTCACTTGTTTTTAGATTATGTTTGGATATTTCACTTGTTTATAGATTTTGTTTGATTTTCTTTTACTTGTTTGAAATAACATATCAGTTTAAATGGTTAATCCGATATAATTTCGGTACTTTTGTTAAATAGATTCAATTTGGATCGGTATTTTGAAATTTGATTTGGTTCAATTTAAATAATAAAAAAATATAATTCAGATTTAGACTGAAAAAATCAAAACCAATTTTAATTTGGTTTGATTAGGATTTGTATCGAATGCAAACCAAACACTAAAATTTCACCCCAATTTGAAATTGGTAGATTCTACTGTTCCTTTCACCGCCTCGAATCTAGGAAGAAATTTTGTCTTGTATAGCACAAAAGTTATCAGTAAACAAAACATCACATGTATTCTCATCTATAAGTTGAGATACGAAAAGCTAGCTACAATATAATTTTGGATAAAAATAAACATTTTCTACGAAAAGATTAGCATCAAGGTTTACGAGACCACTTTTGTAGCTACTACTTGTTGTTCAGGTAGCTCAATAGGGGGATATTGCATCCCGAGAACCATAAAGATAACTCTAAACATCAATTACATGGTTAGTTGCACCGATATGTGTTTGGATAATTTAATTAGGTGACTTAAGTTTATCACCAAGAATTAAGATTGAATTAATCAAATAATTAATTGTGATAGAAATGTTCATGGTACACCTTAATGAGCTATCATTAGGTGATGAAAACATGGAAAGCAAGGCCTTTATTCAAACTAAGACAAGTCTAGCAAGGTCATTTGTTAGCAAGCCAAATGTCTCTTTTATAGCACTTCTATGCTTATTATTCCCTAACATTAAGTTAAACAATCTAATGAGTGAAAGTCCAAAGTAATTAGTTCTTTCGAAGCTTGCTATGTTGAAGAAGGAAAAAATGAAATTAGTACTCATGTTGTTACTAGTGTGGTGGTTTTTAGATTTTGGATACAGATTGTTCTAGCGATATGACTTTAAACTCTAGTTTCCTCTCAACCTATCAAAATATGTTTGGAAGAAAGGTCACTATGGGAAATGAGGCTAGTTGTTTGATGATTGATAATTGTGATGTTCGATTCATTATGTTTGATGGTGTTGTGAGAACATTTTCTGATGTCCTTTATATTACAAGTTTGAATTGACATGTAATTTCCCTTGGTACTTTAGATAAATAAGATTTTAGGTGCATTGGTGATGATAGAGTCTTAAAGGTTGGTATTCCAAAATATCTATGAAAGTATCCATTAATGATATGTAGTGTTATTAGCTCTAAATCCACAATTCTCATCGCCAAGAACATCTATACAATGAAAAAGATATGGAGTAGAATATGTGGAAGGCAATCTTGCAATGGGAAAAGGGAAGGATCTCAACCTGCACCATATGTGACATAAAAGTTATCATTGTAAGATATATTACAATTATATTATAATTATAAACAAAATAAAAATGAACATACCAAATAAATTAAAACTAAAGTCAACTCCAACGAATGATTGATTTAATCGATCACTTGATTTTCCCCTTGATGAAGAAACGAGATCTACGCCCTCTTGAAGGAGACCTCGTATACTAAACTAAACTAGGATTCCTTCTAAGTGATCTGATATTTGTGGGTCTTATTCATATCATTTTATACTCCTTTATGTTGGCCGTTGTTAATTATTTAATGTTAAATATTTATGCTACTTTACTCATTTCGGTTATTTTTGATGATTTTGAGTGGTTTTGATTGTTTTAAGTACTTCTATAATTTTTATGGTCTGAATGGTGATGGAGTTCACTAACGATATTTGGCCGGTTGATTGAGTTTCACAAAGAAGAAGAGAAAAAGAATAAAAACAAAAATAATTAAAACTAGTAAGGTCTAAAAAGACATTAATCAATATAACGTAAGTTTGAGATTAATTATTCAATATCATATAATTACAATAATAATTAATCTCCATACTAGAATTAGGTGATTCCCGATATCCTAAACTTCTTTTATTATCGTTTAAACATCATATATTCAGTCTTACTTTATTTCATTTATATATTTTAGTATTTAAACCAATAGATAGTGTTAGTTTAGATAATTTTTTGTCATATCTTTTGTTATGTGTTACGTGGTTATTAGAATTGGACAATTTAATTAAACTAGCATCCTTGTGATAACCCGCTGGCTACACGTTCACAATCTGCTTATGGTTAAAATAAGATTCCACATCAAGGTCTCCCGCTTAATGGTGGACTCCGCTATGGCTCTAGTATATCTGTACGATTTTGGTGTAAATGGTCTTCAACTACCTGAGGCATACATCGAAAAACAGCAAGATCTTCTTTACAGACCTCGTCCACCAACGATAATTGAAAATATTGTTTGTCCTCAGCATTTATGTTGCGCACATCATTGTTGGTGTCTCTTCTCCCTTCATGTATGTTATGGGCTTCCAAAATGGATATATATCATCCCATTATAAACCACCCTATGCAGTTTCAGATATGTAGATGTAACAAGCACATGGTAATTTATGAGTTCGCTGAAGTTCACAACCACATTTTTCAAACACAAAATCTCTTAGATTTAGCATATGGTTACGCTCAACAAGAAGTAACAATAATGCATGAAAGGATGCATTTTTTGTATAGTGGTTGCATCCAGCGGAACTGCAATTCCCACGTAATAGAATTTATAGATTTTTGCAATGCATGTCTTATCTTGGATTGTTGATTAGTCATTTGTGCATTCGCCCTCTTAAATAGGGTATCAAAAGAGCTACTCCCGCTACCAAGGTAGTATTTAAATGATGAATGTTGGCTCTCAAATCTACCAATTGTCTGATTACCCATATGTGCACAATTATTTGTCCATGTATGCATAAACTTCTCTTTATGATGCATCTAAGTTCCAAATATGTATTGAATTACCTTTTTATTCCAAAATATTGCCAACGATGTTCAAATTTCTTAACTATGGAGCAATTAACTAAAGGCTTCCATTGGGTCGGCCTAAATAGTTGCGCTGCTGAGTTTTTTTGCCACCAATACATAATTTGTCTACCATATTCTCAACATCATTTTCTATGTGTTAAACACAAAGTAAATGTCAAACATCGACATTTAGAAGTGTAAAAGCTCAATATATTAATAAAGTAACAAATATTTGACAGAAAATAAAAAATACGTGGAAAAACATCACGGATAGTTGTTGATAACCCCTCATCTCGACCAGTCGCGATTAAGTGAGGAGTTTGTACACCCCAAGTATATCTCTGAACGTTTTCAAGACCCAAGTTTATGAAATTGTTGCTTCATACCTCATCAGGCAAAATGCAACCAATAAGTAGAGATTTGTTGGGGTCATACCAACATCTTACATAGCTACTACTTCTTGTTGTTTATTTTATACATATTATCGATCAATACAAATAATTCCATGTACAATTGATTGAATGGTTATAGGATTTGCAATTAATAACCGAGTCAACTAACCATCACTATCCATATCTGTACAAGCCACATAGATATAAACAATATTGTATAGAATATCTACAATCATCTTTTCATGAATAATTACAGCCTTACATTATGTATTTGATTCATATTAGAATAGACCCTGAATAGTTTTGTCTAATCGAAGTCATTATAAAAGCATGTTGCATAACGGTAGTAATAAGATCTTTTATGTTCTCGAATAACAGATGACAACCTACTTGCTTTACATGACTATCTCTGTAAACTAAAAATAGATGGTTACATCTTGCTTTATAATCATGACGAACTCTCACCATCCATGGTCTTTCTCTGATTTTCCAACAATATTCTATTATCATAAACCGACAACAATGCATATGCCCTATTTCTAGAACCTGGTCGAGGGACGTAACCTAAATTATGGAAATGACCCTTAAATCTACCAAAGCGACGACAACGTAAACATAACTAATAGTACAATAATCCGCTTTTTTGCTTATAAGACGTCAAAGTAAACTAAAAACCTATTTCAATAGCTATCTCATCCGCCCAAGCATACAATTCATCTACGGATTCAAATTGCCTACTACAAATCTGATTGAATAATCTATATTGTCACCTTAGTTCTCAAAGCGATCATAAATATTTGAAGGAAAAATTACCGTGAATAATACAACCTTTCGTTAATTTTCCTATAATAATACAGACTTTTGATTAACTATGAATAACACAATTTAGGGGGGTTTTTTCCGAGAAGAATATCAACTTTAGTTTATTAACTAATTTACCAATTTTTTTTGTCGTATAATCTCATATAGTTTTATTTTTAACAAGTTAGGCATTTTCTAGGAAAACACCCTCCTAAGTTGGTATTATTCATGGTTAATCAAAAGTTAGTATTATTGAGTGGGAATAAGTAAAAAATTATATTATTCCTAGTAATATTTTCATATATCAATAAAATATATTTTTAAAATTAATAATGGAAGAAAAAAAAGTAGGCCGAGTTGCACAAAATATGTGCAACTCCAACTCTTATTACTTTTTTCATTCAATTTGCAACGAAAATTGATATACAAGTTCGTAATCGATACTTATCGAATTATTTTGGTGACTAAATTCATCAATCATATTATTTCGTTGTTAAATTTTAGTTGAGAGTGTCTTTTTTAGAGAAAAGTTATAAATATTTACCAATTTATTTTGGTGATTAAAAAGTTAAATTTTATTTTGGTGATTAAATTCATCAATCATATTATTTCGTAATCGATACTTACAGAAGTATAAGAATGAAATGAGTCAAAAACAATATTAAAATTCATTTTATAAAGGGTGACGGCATAAAGAAAAAGGTAACACAAAATTTAGAGATGTTCATTCGGGTTATCTGATCAATATTATATCAAGTGTTTCGGATCGGTGTTAAATCGGATCTTATGTTTACATTTTATATAATTTCAAATTTATTTTGTAATGAGGTCAAGTTGGATTTGATTAAAAGTTAAGATAAATATCAAATCATCTGATCTGTTTGAAATAGACTATATTTAAATCCTTACAAAAGTGGGGGACATATCTTCAAATTTCAGTTTAAAGTTGCATATATACTTGAATCCACATGAGTTGTGAAATGTGAGAGGAGATTCTTTAGATGTTCCGATTCGTACTCCTTTCGCATATTTGATCAGTACTCAGTTGTGTTCACGGTCCAATGTCAATATAGGGTTGTTTGTAAATAATTTTTTAATTGACATAGTTGTTTTTTGGTTTTTTAATTTGCTGATTGATTTAAAGTCAAAACAAAAGTCTTGAATTAGTATCTTTGGATGATGACACAAAAATTAAAAATATCATTTTTAATGTATTATTGTCTATTTTATCTCCTTCTGAATGATAGTTGAAAAAGTAATAATGTGATAAGTGAGAATAAAACAAACTAAAATAGAAAATTATTAAATTGCTTTTTGCCAAAGATGGAAAGAGTGCAAATATAGAAAACAACCAATAAACCAAAAAAAAGTATAGGAAGTATATAGTTTTTAGGCAATTGAAATATTGATTTTCAAACCAAAATTAAAAGACTAGTTTTAACTTTTTAAATGACCATTAATTTGCTTTAGTTTTCTCAAATAAAAAGCCAACAATTAATACTTAATTTTATTAAATATCTTCTCCAACTCGTTAGTTTAATAGCCAACAAATTCTTATCAAACAATTGAACTCACAACTAGAGGTGTACAAAATAGACCCGATAACTCGAAATTTACCGACTTTGTAACCGAACCTTATTTGACTCGACTTCAAAATTGATTTACTTTTATGTATAAAATAATAAGTATACAAAAATTCGATTTAAAATCAAAAATCAACCTGATAACCCGAATAAACACATGTACTTGCATCAAAGTTTTTGCCTATTAATATTATACTATCACTGAAAAGCGCAATATCTTATTCATTAAGAAGATTCAAGAAAGTTATTATGGCAAATCGTAAAAGAAAAAAAAAGTAATTATGACAGCCACTACTCTCTTTCTCATAGCAGAGCATCCAAGGTTGATTTTTATGAATGACAAAATAATTAACCCTTGACGAATTTTGTTGAGTTCTTTTATGGATGGCAAAAAAAATCAACCCTTCACAAACTTTTTTATTCCTTTTATTTTAATCAAAGTTATAACATTTTTTTTAAACAATAATTAAATGTCTTACTATTATTATTTGGTAACATTAATCCCTTAAGCCCGGGTCCAAGTATCTCATTATTTACATAATTGTCATTAAAATATTAATTTTTTCTTACTTTTTACCATATTTTTTCCCTTATGCACTAATTTCTTTTGACCTCTACCATATTTCCTTAAAATTAGTGTATTATCAAATGAGATATTTATTTGAAGTAGAATAGAGTATCAATTTTATAAACATTTAATGAAATTACATTAGGAAAATTTGCTAAAAATTGTATTAAATATAAATCATTTGCTAGAAAATATATCAATTTCTAAACATTTATCTTCTCATAATACACCTAATTTATTAGTAAAAAAAACATAGTTTGAATTATTATTTCAATTTTTAAACATTTATCTTCTCATTTTCATATTTTTCCTTACATGAAAATTCCTTATTATTTGTACCATTTTCTATTCTTTGGTAAAAAAATACTTTCGTCTTTCTTTTTTGTTTTTTTTTTTTTTTGAGTATCAATCATTGTGTCTCTTATCATATAAACAAGGAAAATATTTGATTTTAACTTTACTACTAAAAAATTAGTGTTCAATAGGGATATATGATAAAGGCCGTTTATTTTTAAAAATAAGAATTTACAGGACTTTAGTTTAAGTGATTTTTTTCTTCCTAAATGCTTGCATTTAGTTAATGACATTATAATCAAGGACGCTAATGAAACATTTCACACATCGTAGATCTTGGCATTTTATTGACTCTCGACAAACTGAACAAAATAAATTCTCTCTATAGAAAGTCAATTATAAACCTTAACATGTGTTTGACAAAATAAAAAAGACAGATTGAATATATTATAATTATTATTATAAATATAGCTTAAGTGTCATATACTTTTTAATTGATAAAAGAACAATTCATAAATTACAAATTTTTTAAGTGTTTATATTATTAACCAAAATTTCAAATATTAGACTCATTCTAGCTTTTGCACCCTAAGATTAGGAATGACCCTCATTTCACCATCTTTACCACTGTCCTAACTATATGCAACTGTACGTGTACGTTAGTAAAAAATAAAGCAGTTATTAGTCATGTTTGTTTAAGAAAAACACAATTTTGATCGTCTTATATGAGACCGTTTTATTATGAAATTGTCTCATTATGAGACAAATCTATGCAATCAGCTTATATCTCTATTTGATAACTTTAACCTTTAAGTAATCAATTTAATAAATGAATTGTACATATAGATCAACCTAATAAAGATAGTCTCACCATAGAAAGGCTCATTTAAGAATTTGTGTAGTTACGTATGCTATTATGATTATCTGATTCGTCTTAATGCATATTTTCATAATATAAAATTTTTAAAATTATAAATCATACATAAAAAAATATTAATAATCATAATAATGTATTAAATAGCGTAAAAATAAAAAGTTCAAACACTGATGAGATATATTAACTTTTTCGAAAAAATTACTTTTATATATTTTGTCATCAATTTGAGAAATGAACGAATTATATGAGCTCGTCTTGGTGAGGCAGTCTTATACAAGATTAGTTGAACAAGTTATAGTTTTGAATAAGCTAATTTTAAACAAGTTGTTCTTAACAACATATTTAAAATCAACTTGTCAAACAAATTCATAAAATCAGCTAGTCAAATCAATTCAAAAAATCAACTACAAGCTATTAGCTATCAAGCATTTGCTAAACACTCTCATGGTATCTCAAATAGACCTTCTCTTTCTCTCTCAACATTGTGTGTCTGTGTGTTTGTGTATATATATATATATATATATATATATATATATATATATATATATATATATATATATATATATATATATATATATATATATATATATATATATATATATATATATATATATATATATTTTGATGATTTGATTAAGGTTTTTTTGGATTTTATTATGCTTTGATGATTTAGAGAATAAATGTATACGTGAGTGAGAAAATAGGTTGTTTTTTGATTTGGATTTCAACGTATTTTGCATGTGTGAGGAAAATTATAATTTTCTACAATCGTGTAATTAAGATACAATTATATTCGTGATTAAGCAAAATTAGCATTATTTTTATTTAAAAGAATTAATATGAAAAGAAAATGTATGTACCGATGTACGTACAATTTCCTTTGTGTTGATTTTTGATTGATCTTGAGATGAAAGGTAATGAAATTCAAGCATCAAATCTTTCATTATGTAATTTTTTTTTGATGATTTGATTATTTTTTTTTTCTTTATGATTTTATTAAACTTTGATGATTGAAAGAATAAATGTATACGTGAGTGAGGGAATATACGTTGTTTTTTGATTTAGATTTCAACGCATTGTGCATGAGTGAGGAAAATTATGATTTTCTACAATGGTGTAATTAAGTTACAAATATGTTTGTGATTAAGCAAAATTAACATTATTTTTAAAAAAAATAAATTACATTGGGATGGAAATTGATCCATATCCGAATATTAGCATGAATGAGAAACTCTTGTGTGGACAGAGTGGACCAAGTCTTATCACTTCTATTCCTACTCTCTTCATTCTTTATAGCAAGTCTTATCACTTCTATTCCTACTCTCTTCATTCTTTATAGCAATCAATGTGACCTCTATTATGATTCAATGTTACCCTTGTTGTAAGACAAAGTTACCCTATATTTAATAGAATAGAATATTGTGAATATCTTGTAAATCTTTATATTTTGGTAATTATTTTGTAATTAGCTAGTTTTCTTACTCTTCAAGATTACTCTTGTAGCTAGTTTTCTTATTTTTCAAGATTACTCTTGTATTTATTTTCTCATTTTGAAATGAAATGACTACCAATCATTCTACCAATTCTATCATGGTATAAAGAGCTTAGGTTCTTTTTCCTTTCCTCAGCCTTTTTAACTTTCTTCCTTGCTCCCTAAGACAACTGTTCCCCACCCTTACCGCCAACCCCTCTCTTGCTTCTTCCATGGCTCCGCCTAAAATTCATCTCACCACCAATCATGGTTATTAAAATCACGATTCTCATCTACGATTCTACGATTTTACGATCCAAAAACAAGTGAAAGATTTGAATCGTAGGTAGAATCGTAAGTTGATAGAAACTTACGATTCTAATTACAATAAAGTTTGTAGAGGTAGAATCATAACACGATTCTACGATCCTATGATTTAGCGATCCGATTCTACAAATTTATTCTTAATTTTTAATAATATTTCTTATGTATCATCTTTCATTAATTTTTTTTTTCGATTCAACAATCCAACATCATAATTTTTAAAAAATAAATTTCTTCATCAATATGAAAATTCAAAATAATTATTAATTATTTTCCCATTTCATTCTTAAAAATGAATTGAATGTAACTTTAATTCATAAAATTAACCTTTTAAGATGAAAATTTATGGCAAAATAGCAAATTTAATTTTTATGTAGAATCTTACGATCCTACGATTCGATTCTACCTCTCTGAACGATTCTAGTTAGAATCCCGATTTTAACAACTTTGCCACCAACTCCTCTTCGGGTATCCTTGAGCCTTGTCCAACCCATAATTTCTTTACCGAGTCATCTTCCTCGCCGAACTACTTTCCGACGAACATCAATCAAGCTATGCATACTCTCTCTTTGTCTTCTCCAGATGAACATTTCTACATGGATACCGATGCTACTTCCCATATGACTCACTTTCAAGGTAATTTTCTTAAGTATTTTCCATTGAAGCATCATCATAATAATTACATAATTGTTGGTAATGGTAATGTGATTCCAGTTCAAGGTCATAGTGATTTACCCATTTCTCCCTCTAATCCTTCCCTTACTCTTAAAAATGTCTTATATGCCCCTAAACTCATTAAAAATCTTATCTTTGTTCATAAGTTTACTCGTGATAATAAAGTTTATGTTGAATTTGATCCTTTTGGTTTTTCTGTGAAAAAATTGGGCACGGGGAATATCCTTTTACGGTCTAATAGCACTAGTGATCTTTATTCTTTCCATTCGACACATGGAGCTACCATCCCATCCTCTCCACATTCGGCTTTTTTATCTTCTAGTATTTGGAATTCCCGTTTGGGTCACCCGGGAAAATTACATTTTGCATTCCTTGTATTCTTCTAATTTTATCCAATGTAATAAAACTCCATCTTTTGTGTGTCATTCTTGTCTATTGGGTAAACATGTTAGATTACCTTTTGTTAATTCTCAATTTGTGAGTACTAAACCTTTTGATATGATTCATAGTGATGTCTGGTCTTCTCTCGTTTCAAGCCCTTCAGGCTACAAATACTATGTCCTCTTTGTTAATCATTATACAAATTTTTTATGGACTTTTTCGTTATTTCGCAAGTCTCAAGCGTATGATATTTTTGTGCAATTTAACACCTTTGTTAATACTCAATTTGAGCTTTATATCAAATCTTTTCAATGTGATCATGGGAGTGAATTTAATAATAAAAATTTCCACCATTTTTGTGCTACTCGGGATATCTCTCTTTGTTTCTCTTGCCCCCAAACTTCATCCCAAAATGGAAAATCCAAAAGAAAAATTCGCACAATAAATAATATCATTCGTACATTGTGTCATGCATCCCTTCCCTCTTATTTTTGGCCTCACACCTTGAATATCGCTACTTATCTCTTAAACATTCTCCCTTCTAAGTTACTTGGTCATTTAACTCCCATTCACTTGCTTTACCATAAATCTCCCATCTATATGCATCTTCGGGTATTTGGGTGTTTCTGTTTTCCTCTCATCTCTTCCACAAAAATTCATAAATTACAACCTTGCTCATCTCCATGTGTCTTTTTGAGATATCCATCTTCGCATCATGGTTATAAGTGCTATGATCTCTCCTCTCATATGATTATTCTCTCCCGCCATGTGCTTTTTGATGAAGCCTCCTTTCCTTTTTCTCGGATCTTATAATCTTCTCCTAGAGATTTTTTATATGATCTCAATCCTTATTTTTTCATCCACGAATTTCAACCCAACAGCAGCAGCCCATCTCCTAACCCCCCCCCCCCCTATCTACTGAGTCTCGTCTCCTTAGTGGCCCAACAACAGCTTCCCAGAATACAAACCCTCCCCCCACCAACTCAAAACACTAGGCCCAGCCCAGTTAGCCACCCCCAGCTCCTATTTCCCTTCCTCATGGGCCTGCCTTAAGCAGCCCATCACAGACCCCAACCTCTAGCCCACTTTCTTCCTTAAATTGCCCCTCATCACCAAATCCTCCTTCTCCGCCCGGCATGATTACGCGTAGTAAGCATGAAATTTTCAAACCAAATCCCAAATACACTTTTCATGCCTTTTTCGTCTCCTTGTTTCCTATTCCGAAAAATCCTATCCATGCCCTCCGTGATCCTAACTAGAAATAAGCTATGAAGGATGAATTTGATGCTTTAATTGAGAATAATATTTAGGATTTTGTGCCGCGGCCTCCGAATGCTAATATTAATCGTTCCTTGTGGATTTTCCGAGTGAAAACTAAGTCTGATGTTATTTTGAGCGCTATAAGCCGCATCTTGTTGGTGATGGGAAGTCTCAAAGAGAGGGCATTGACTGTGATGAGACTTTTAGCCCTGTGGTCAAACCTGCTTCTATTCGCATTGTTTTGAGTATTGCTCTGTCTAAATCTTGGTCCATTCATTAGTTGGATGTTAAAAATGCTTTTCTCCATGGTCACTTGAATGAAATTGTGTACATGCATCAACCTTTGGGTTTCCGTGATCCCACTTGACCCAATCATGTGTGTCTTCTCCGAAAGTCTTTTTATGGTCTAAAGCAGGCCCCTCAAGCTTGGTATCAACGGTTTGCTGATTTTGTGACTACCATTGGTTTTCGTAATAGCATTTCTAATAACTCTTTGTTTATTTATTTTCACGTGTCTGATATTTCTTATCTTCTTTTGTATGTGGATGATATCATACTCACTGCTTCTTCTGATCTTCTCCGTTAGTCTATTATGTCAAAATTAAGTTCGAAATTTGCTATGAAGGACTTGGGTCCTCTCAGTTACTTCTTAGGAATTGTTGGTTCCCGTACTCCTGCAGGTCTATTTCTCTCTCAAAACAAATATGCTGCGGAAATTCTGGATAAAGCTGACATGTCTCAATGCAAACCTGCTCCTACTCCTGTTACTACATCCAACAAACTTTGTGCTGATGTTGGGTATCCATATGATAATTCTACCTTGTATCGTAGCTTAGCTAGGGCCTTACAATATCTTACTTTCACCCGTCTGGATATTTCTTATGCCGTTCAACAAGTGTGTTTATTTATGCATGATCCTCGAGTTGAACATATGGCTGCTCTTCATAGAATTCTTCGGTACAATCAAGGGACTCTTGACCATTGACTACAACTATATAAGTCCCCTGTTTCTTCTCTCTTATCCTATACTGATGTTGATTGGGGTAGTTGTCCTGACACCCGTCGCATCACTTCCGGTTACTTTGTTTTTCTCGGTGACAATTTGATCTCTTGGTTTGCTAAGCGCCAACCTACGCTCTCTAAGTCTAGTGCCGAAGCTGAGTATCGTGGTGTTGCTAATATTGTTTCTGAAACTTGTTGGATTCGTAACTTGCTTCTTGAGCTTCATTGTCCTAATCCCATGGCCACTCTTGTTTATTGTGACAATGTTAGTACTGTTTATATGTCGGGCAATCCCGTTCATCATCAACGCACTAAGCATATTGAAATGGACATTCATTTTCTTCGTAAAAAGGTTCAGCGTGGTTATGTTCGGGTTCTTCATGTTCCATCTCGATAATAAAATTGCCGATATCTTTACCAAGGGTTTGCCTCAAGTTCTTTTTGATGATTTTCGATCCAGTCTCAACGTTCGGAAACCTCCCGATTCGACTGCGGGGGTGTAATAGAATAGAATATTGTGCATATTTTGTAAATCTTTATATTTTGGTAATTTTTTGATAATTAGCTAGTTTCCTTACTCTCCAAGATTACTCTTGTAGCTAGTTTTCTTATTCTCCAAGATTACTCTTGTATTTATTCTCTCATTTTGAATGAAATGACAACAAATCATTTTACCAATTCTATCAATATTATATGAGTGTTATCCTCCCCCTATAATGTAATTAACTTGTATTTGGTTTAAAATTTTATCATATTAACAATAAATTTCGAAATTGATTTGTGGTTCTACAAAAATTATTATTTATTTAAAGTTTATAATGAAGGTGACATCTATTTAATTCAATGTTACTCCTCTAGTAAGACAAGGTTACCGT
This sequence comes from Amaranthus tricolor, assembly GCF_026212465.1. Classification (NCBI taxonomy): domain Eukaryota; kingdom Viridiplantae; phylum Streptophyta; class Magnoliopsida; order Caryophyllales; family Amaranthaceae; genus Amaranthus; species Amaranthus tricolor. Next base: position 22,617,609 of record NC_080049.1, read on the forward strand.
TTATGATATACAAAAGGTGTCCTTCTTGTAGGGTATAATTAACGTAAAACTTCTGCTTTTGTGTTGTTTGGTTTAGAATTCTACTACATAGACAAATAAATTTGAAATTGATTTGTAGTGTTATAAAATAATTATTTATTTTTAAATTTACAATCATGATAACCCCTATTGTGATACTGTTATCTCTTTTGTATGAAAAAGTTATCATTTATTACATATTCTAAAGTAACTGGAAAAAAAAATTTTGAAAAAAAAAATTGGAAAAAAGTGGTCATGTAATTTTAATTTTTTAATATTTTTTTCATTGTTGTTTTTTATTTTTTATTTTTTAAGAGAAGAGTGGAGTGGAATGGAGTGGAGTGTAAAAGTGTAAGAGTACAGTGATGGAAGGTGTAAGAATATAAGAGTATAATGAAATGGTTAGTAGAGTGAAGTGTAAGAGTATAAAACTAGATTTAAATGGATTGGAAAAGTAGAGTGGGATAAAGTGAAAGAGTGGAGTGCGATGGAGTTTAAAAGTTAATCTACGCTATTAATGTACACTAAATTCATAATAGACTTTTTGGTAATTAAGTTACATTTATGTTCGTGATTAAGCAAAATTAGCATTATTTTTTAAAGCTGTATATATCATTTCCATTTTTTTAAAAGTTAATTACAATGGGATTGAATTTGATCCATACCCGAAAATTAAAATTCCAGCACCGAGATCCAAACCCGTTAACATCATCATCATCTTCTTCCTCTCTCTGATTGATTTCTCCTCCCATATCTGATTTTATTCAAACCCTAGATCCATAAAGAATCTAATTTTCCAGACAATTAATGCCCCAAATCCCCGCATTGCCAAATCCTGATTCCGCCAGATTGATCAACCTCTTTGCCGCTACTATTCCTCTAGCCTCCGCCAGATACAGTCTGGTAGCCGCCGAATCTGTTTTTCAATTTAGACTTTAGAGGTGCGATTATGAATTTTTTTTTCTTGAATCAAACTTTTTGATATGTTTAGGCTTACGGTCCATTTGAATATCTTATTTTGATAACTTTTACCAAAATTTAGTTGGCATGAAATTAATATATTGTAGTTGATCGGAACTATCTCCTAGATCTATTTTATATCACTTTTACCAGAATTATGTTAACCAGAAATTCTTAATCGTAGTTGTACGAAAAATTATATTTTTAGTTGTGCATGGGAGTTGTATGCATAATGTATTTAAAGAGATTTGAATGTTTAATGAGTTTTTCACGCCATTGGTGTGTTTACTTTAGTTTGTGGATATGTTTATGGAGTTTTCACTACAATGGTATTTCAAACTTTAGCTTCATGGATGTATTTAGGACTTAGCTTTGGCAAACTTTGCCGGCTTGGTTGTAATGAGTGTTAACTTAAGGTTTGTAGTCTTAGGTAAAGGTGTGAAAGTTATGCTGCTCTGGGCTGGACAATTTTCATTGTTAATGAGCCCTATCCCATGGATGGCACAAATCGCCTGTTTGGTGTTGCTTGCCAGCACGACCCATCGACCCTATATGTGCAACAAGCTAAGTAAACACATAAAACGACACGCTAACTTGCAGCAAGACTTATGCATTGCCTTAGTACGAACAAACAAGTTGGGGAGTTGCTTAATATAAATCATCAAGCACCCCACTATTGGGTGAAAGCGACAAGCTCTCCCAAGTCCCACCCAACTCATGAACGCCTTCTTGCAATGCTCTTCGGTGTGATTGCTAGTACTTCCTTGCCATCAACGCATTATATTTGTGTCACACAACAAAGCTACCAGCCCTTTAAGTAGCGCATACAACATGCCCAACTTTTTTTGCTTAATGATTGGCAAGAAACTAGAACAAGCCCTTGAAGATTGCTACCCATGAACTCCCACGCCAGCCCCTGTTTTGGGTCCCCACACCCTCCATTTTGTGCCATCCTTTACCTCCAAATTTGTAATTCTTTGACCAATTGTGGCGATTTAAGCTCCACCTATTCGAACAATGTCGATTCCCACTCTAATATCACTTGAAATAGATGACGCTAATTCCCTATGTGGCGCCTAGGGTGTACATAATCGGGTACCCAACAGGCCAAGTAACCTGAAAGGCAGCTACATAATTTTGCGGTCTGTGTCTTGACCTGAATTATTTGGGTAGCCGATAATCGGGTACCTGGATAATTTAGGTCAAGACAACGGGTACCCGATTGACCCAACTCCAGGGCCGAAGCAGGGATTCTCAGTTGGGGGGCCAAATTATCGATATACTAGCAAATTAATTATTATATAAAATTAGTTAAACTATGAAAATTTCAAAATCATATAGACTGAAATGAATTTGAGTCATAGCAAAAATTATATTAAATAAATAGAGTTGAAACTACCCTATAATTATCCCTTTTAAAAAAAACAATGTGTTTTTGTCTCCATATATTTGTCTACTAAGTCTCTAAAAAACGAGCACTATTAAAATTAAGATAGCAAAAATACAAATACACATACGAAAAAGGATGAATGTAAAATTATAAAAGATAAAGAGTAATGACATTATAATATAAATTTATTAGTTTTTAAAAAAATAATATTTCAAATCAGGGTTTAGTCTTTTAACCTTAGATTACAAATATGTTACCCCAACCATTGAGCTATAGTAATTTTTGTTATATTTATGCACTCTTTAAATTATATATCATATTATTAAGTGATGCCAAAGCCAAAATTACAAAGGATCGCATTTCTGGCAATGAAAGTCGGGCCTCGCCCGACCCCCGATGTGGCTTCGCCTATGCCCAACTCTATGCTAGTTGGAATGTTCATAGTAGTACCAAAGAACGTAGAATATTCACGACTAAGAGTACGAACTTTATCATCTACACATCTATAGGTAGCATGAGGCAACAACTCATTTGTTAGAAGTTACTCCTTCTTTCCAACCTACTGTATGGGTGTTTGAGTCATGCACCTAGGAATCGTTTAGTTTCCGCAATACATCTTATAGGTATTAAGTTCATTCATTATCAGCATAATCTCTATAAAAACAAAGCAGCATATAAAATGCACTATATTTATCTAGAGATTGTAAAGGTTTTGTTTGACAAAAAGTTCATTCATAAAATGCATATTTTGCATCTCCGTTGCTGCTTAGTAGTTGATTATTGATAAAAAAAAAGGCAATGTAAGTAAATTTTAAAGAAATGTTGTGGTCTCCATGATTGCATAAGCAATTAGCGATATTAAGTTTTTAAAGGCTAAAGGCAAGGTCATGTTGGGTATCCTTATGTTTATGAAGGCGATCCATGACCCGACCTGGTGATGGTTGATTGGTACCCCTTGGTCCCCAAGGCTATTTAAGAATTGGGTCATCAGGTGAGTTTTTTAATACCTTTAGTGGCGCCTTGTTCCCTAAGTCTAGGATCCCTACAATCTCATTTTGCATCAAGCTAAATAAAGAACAAAACAACACATAATGACAATAACCTATGACAAGTAGTGATGGCCATGATTCGGGTTGGGCCGATTTCGATTCCATCTAGTTCCAATTTCAAAAAGTGGAATTTGATTCCGACAGTATGATTCCAATTCCAGGCGGTTTCAAACGATTTCTTGGTGTTTAGAAGGCGGTTCAACTCTTGTGTTGGGCGAGTCGGAAAATCGGTTTAACTAATTATTTTTTCTAAATATTAATATAAAAAATAATATAAAGTATTAAAATAATGTGGATATACCTTTGTTCACTATTATCGAAATTTATTGTATGTCAATCGTCATTAAAAGATTTACTAAAAAGAAGAAAACAAATATAGTTAATAAAAAATTGATAATTTAATAATAAATATGATTAATATAAAAAGGAAGAAAATAGACTTGAATCTAGTATCCCGAAGGAATACTAAGCTGCCTACGTATATCAAAGGAAATAAAACCTTCTTAGTTCTCTTCATACCTTTTATTTATAGTTATTGATCATTATTCAATTTGAGTTATCCTAATCTTTATCTTCGTCATCATGTTCTACTTGGTTCGATGTCTTCGCTGCCTTTCCTCCTGATGATGCGGATGTATCTATCGTTATCCATGGATCATCATCGCCTTGATCATCATCGTTCTTGAGCCTTTGTGTTCGGACATTTTGATCTCAATCTTTCTTGCAAATACATATTTGTATAGTATGTGAATTGTGTAGCAGTATGAGATCTCTTTTCATCAAGTGCCTTCCTATGCAGACTCCAAACCAATAGCAGAAGTCGGATTTGTAAGGATATCCTTTACAATTCTCAATAAAATTGCAAATTTCTTAGATTTTTCTTTCAACCATTCTAAAATATAGAAATAATTTGGTACAATTTCAAAATGGCGTTTTAGATAATTATCTATTTCTACATTTGAAAAGGATGGAGATGAAGAGTCCTATAAAGCTATCATTTTACTGATTTTGTTATCTATGATGAGATAAAAACCTAGTAGGACGCACTAAGATGCTAACATGTCTAGAGATATCGTGGTTAAAGTTATATACACTTGTATAGAAATCATAAAGTCCTAAAAAACTGTCCACAATTTTCAATGTAATTATCCACATCACTTTGTGGACGAGCTACACATTGATAATTGCATAATTAAGTAAGTAGAGAGAGAACTACAGAGAGTACTAGAAGAGAAGCTGTGGATGAAAGGATTGAATTCATAACATATTATAGGCAAAATTACAACGACTAATTTTTGAATCCTAATGACTAGTTAGGCGGTTTCAAGGAACCATACGGTTTTGGGGCGGTTCCATGGAACATTGCAAGGCGAGGCGGGTGACCACGGGATTTAGGCTTTTATAGCATATCAGCGGGTTGTTTTGAAAATTTTTGGAACCTTAATGAACTCGAGGGTCGGACTGGTTAAGAACTTGTCAGCTGTCGCAGATGATTTCGGTTTGGCATGGTTCTTTGATGGTTTGGCCTGTTCGATTCCTGGTAACCCGCCCCATGGCCATCACTAATGACAAGACATAGTCCCTCTATCCTACTTTGCGACATTATGCAAATTGATGTGTGGGCTTTTGAGGTGTTATGCAACAATCTCAATGGGACTAAAACAAGTATGGGAATTGCTTCACATTGGTTTTGCTGCATTATTGTGGAATCTCTTAGCACATGACACCTATCGCCTTTCTTGCTTAGGAATTTTTAGTTTTTTATAAGAGAGAATGTGATTGCAGATGGTAACTATTAAATACTGGGAGCTGTGATATGTTAGTCCTTAGAACATAAACGATGAAGATACTAGTTCAAATTGTTAATCAAACTTTGGTTTTTGGTTATCTAATCTTGATTCATAACATTGTTTTTAAATTTTCAAATCTTTTGATTGTGAAAATTAATTTTATATAGCATTTTAGAAGGTCATCTACTATACATAACATTTACGTTGTTGGTAGAATATTGTTGTTACTTGTCTTTCCCCATGCCCCGCTCCCATGTTTATAGACTTGCTTGCTTTATTTAATTTTAACATTGTGGCCTGGTTGATTATCAAAGTTCTACTCAATGTGACATGATTCTCCCACCTCACCAACGAATCTCCATGAATTGTGAGTCAAAATCGGTGATTTTCACCGATAGAAGTGGAAGACAATAGTTATGCAAAGAGAAAATAATAGAAGAGAAAAAGAAAAGGAAGAGAAGGAGATGTAAACTCACCTCTGTAAGTGCCGCCATGAAAGATGAATGAAGAGGAGATGTTCTAGTTTTCTAGAAGAAGCATATGCATGTGTTTTTTGTAGGGTTTTAAATGAAAGTGGGTTCTTAATTTTTAATTGGTTTAGACTTAGAGGAATTTAAACTTTAAAGGACATATGGCTAATTAAAATGGGCCTTGTTAAATGGACTAAATGGGCATTGAGTTTAATTTTCTTAAGTTTATTTTTTTAATGGGATTCAAATAAGAGATTAAGATTATAATATTGAATTAAATTTATACTTTACGAATTATACTTGATGGCTTTGTTTGATAATCATTAATATGATTTTCTAGAAAACTAATGAACCAAAAAAACAAATCACGAACTTAAAAATTGAAGCAAACATTCAACCAAACTAACAATAAACCAGTTAACTACGAATTGCGAACCCGAATCCGTACAACAAATCAATGGAAACCGTGAACCATGTGACATTGGTTCTACTCATTTCCTAGTTTAATTAGCATATCTCGGAGTCTATGCACTAAGATTCTATTTGTTGTACTTTGATTAAAACTAGGGAGTAATACTTTTAATGATGGTTTTTTGAAATGACTAGTAGTCGTACGTTCGAAAGCCGATGATGGATTCAATGGAATGAGGAAGTTAAGGGGTTACATAGTGAGGTATGGACTCAACAAAAGGAGTTTGATGCTGTAATAATTTGTGTTTTTCTTTGTATTTTTTTGTAATAATTTGGGGTTACATCTGAAGGATTATTTGTACGTTAAGGAAATAGGAATATGTTGCTTGCGTTTCTGACCACGTTATAATAATGGGTTTTGTCCATCTTTTATTAGTACTAGATATTCAACATGTATAATAATGTGGGCGCTCAGCCTGGGGGTCAACAGCCTCCCTTCCCACCCCAAGCTAGTCCATTTGGAAATGCATTCTCTGGGGCCAGTTCCGGGTTGATTCGTAGTGGATTGAGTGCATATGGAGAGAAGATATTCGGTTCAAGCTCTGAGTATGTGCAAAGCAATGTAAGTACTTGTATTTGGCATCTTAAAGATCCATGATGGTTGAGATGGTACTCTCCACTTTTTTTAGAATCTTGCTACTCTTAATGGACATATTGCATCGAATTTTGGTTGTTAGCATCCAAGTTTGATGAGCCTACCTTAAGTTTGTGTGCCTATGATTACCGAGTTTTTACTTTGCTCTAGATTAGTTTAGTTGTTTTCAATTGGTAATTAAAATTGTTTCCTGGATTGCATGTAGGATTAGTGTGTGAGCAGTATTGATGATCCTACAATCCAGGTCATGGTTAAAGCATAATGCTTATGAAAATGAAAATTACTTGGTATGAAAAACACCATGGTCTCTTAAATCTTTGTCACTCGCTCCCATTGATATCTTTAACTCTATGCCTCTTTCCATCACATTTTTTCGTGAATTTTAGACCGCCAAAAATTTTTTTAATCATTTTACACACGAACACCCAAATTTCTTTAGTCAAGAAGTAACCTTATTGTTTCTACTTGTGTATTATGTCAAATCATCTAAAACTTTCTCACATGAAATGGGTTTTTTGTGACTGATTGTTTGTTGATGGATCTAGATTTCTGCAATTCAGCAGGCTCAATTATCATAGATTCATAATGGAAGGCAAATAACAAATTAGAGCATGTACATGTTTTTATCATATTACGGCTCTATTAGGGGTCTATTTGTTAGTTCTAATCAAGTTTTATTATGCTGGCTATTGTTAATAACTTTGTGTGTTGGTTTAAGGAATCTGCTACAACTTTTTATAGATTACCTGCCCTCTTGTTAAGTATGTTTTATTCTGCCATGCTCTGCCTGTCATCTTTGAATTAACGTACTGACATTTGTTTAAAGAAAATCTTTTTGGTGACTTGGAGCTCATCCCGGCCACTTTATAGCAACTGCTTATCTTATAAGCTAGTTTTATGGTCTTTAATTAATAGATTTTTGTTTTTGATTGCTGTGGGTATGGCATTTGACAGATAAGTAGATATTTTGCTGACCCGCAATATTACTTCCAAGTGAATGACGACTATGTGAGGAACAAGTTGAAGGTTGTTCTGTTTCCTTTTCTGCATAGGGTAAGCTTTTCATGTCCATGTTTTCTTATTGTCTTGTGGTATCCTCAGATTTTCTTTGCCTTTAAACAACTTATATTCTGTCGTTTCTTATTGTGGTTTTCATTATAGGGTCACTGGACGAGGATAACTGAACCAATGGCCGGAAAAATCTCCTACAAACCCCCAATTTATGATATTAACGCACCAGATCTTTACATTCCTATGATGGCATTTCTTTCCTACGTTGTGCTTGCAGGATTTTCCCTTGGGCTGAATGGAAAGTAAGTTGTTTGCTTTCATGAACTCAACTTTGGTAGTCTAGGTTCAGTTGCTCTTTGTATGTGATGTAATTTATGGGCCCATAGTCACATGTTGTAGGATTAGGATTCTGGTTAATTTTGTGAGGCGTGAGCTATGTTTGGCTGGTCCTTGTGTATGCAAGTCCTAAATTTTGCCTCGAGAGGGAGATCTGTTGTTGTGCCTTAAATCTTTGTCCAATACTCCCCCTTCATTTTTGTCTGTCACTTCGGTAAATGCTTATTAGACAATTTTGGTACAAATAGAGGGTTGTGTGGTCAAACCATCTAATTCCAGTGTTTTATGAATTAGTTGGTTGAAACAGCTTATTGTTATGAATAAGCTATTTTTGAAAAAGTTATTTATACCAGTGGCTTCAAAATCAGCTGGTTAAACCAACTATCAGCTATCAATTCTTTGCCAAACACCATTTTGTCTTTTGTTTGTCCACTTAAGCTTTTTCTTTTTGGGCAGTAGGCAAACATTTATTCTAAATATACCACCCATGCTTTATGTTTTTTTATTTGTTCAAATTTGGCCCTTCACATATTGAGATGGTTCTGTAATCATTTCAATCTAGCACTTGTAACAACTCTTTGACAAACTTGTTCCTTTTTGTACTTGGGTTTGCAAATCAGTTTGCTCCCAATTTTCTTCAACTAAGCTATTTAACCTGAGCTTTTGATTTTAGAAAATTTAGCCACTTGCTTTTTCTAGTTAGTGAATTGACCCAGTTTATGTCTTTGTCCAAGTAATTTTTGTTTTGTTGTTTTTTTCGAAATGGCCTCATTATAAAAATTGCAGGGGGGGTCTTTGAAATATTTAATAGACTTGTTGGAAGGACTAGGGAAATGGACTTGATGTTATTTAGCAACTGAGTGTGAAGTTGGATCCCTGGCCATTCCTAGAGAAAATAGACAAATGATACTGCTATGAACATCAAATTTCAAGAAGACTGTAAATTGAGAATTGAAAGAAGAAAATGACAAAAGATGAATTATACTATCAAATTGATGATTAAAGAACGATTACAAAATAACAAAAGATAGATCAAGCAATTCGAGATGCTTGAGGTCTCCTAAAATAAGTATAAACTCACCCACAATTTTCTTAACAAGATTCTTGATGATAATGACTCCCTAATTCCTCTTATTTATAATAAAGCTACCACATAACTAACTTATTCCTCAAGTCTTCCCTAATGTGACAATTACTATTTTGCCCTTTCGTAAATCCAAATGTCGATCATTGCAGATACGAAGATATCCACCCTTGACAAGTGATCAACTGATGGATTGCTTAGTGGCAGCTGATATATATAAGATTGAATTACATCGTTGTTGGCCAAGTCATAAAGATGGCTTGGTTAGTGTTTGCCTTGATAAATGTCTCTCCACTTCAATTATTTGGCAGTAGTTATGTTTGTGATTCATTTGTCCGCTCCATGATAAAAATACCCCTTTTAATCCTGAAACATCACCTGTCTTTTTAGTTCGGTAATGTTTCTTGGCAAGTGATCCAGATCTCTTTTAAATTTTTATTAGAATTGGATTGTGCACTTGTGCTCGAATTTTTCAGGTTCACGTCAACCAACTTGAAAAATGTTTCTGTATTTATTTTCTATTTTGTGATTATTAATGGTTTGATACTAGACGTTTGATGCTTGATACCTACTTTCTCTGTGCCTTTTCTATTGTTCACCATTTATCAAATATATGCTCAACTAATATATAAGGGAATAAGTTGAAATAGCTTTATTTTGAAAATTTTACCCGTTTCTTTTGAAATTTTCTTTTATTCTTTATTTTGGGCTTTATTTCTATGTATTTATTCACTGTTAAATCGTATTTACCAGGCCACGTCTTTTTCTCACTAATTCAGGTTTCACCCAGAGACAGTAAACTGGATGCTCGTGAAAGGATTGGTAGGCTGGGGATTCCAGGTTCTGCTGTTGAAAGTGTCATTAATGTCACTGAGTAGTGGAGAAACACCATTGTTGGACATTGTTGCATACGCTGGCTATGCATTTACCGGCATTTCTTTGGCTCTCTTTGGTAAACTGTTGTGGAGACACTCGTATTATATCGTGTTACTTTCAAGTTGCCTTTGTTTGGGAATCTTCTTGGTGAAGACGATGAAGAGAGTTTTGTATGCTGAAGTGAGAAGCTATGACTCAGGCAAGCATCATGTACTCTTGCTGTTGATTGCGTTGGCTCAGTTTCCACTCTACTTGTGGCTCGGAAACATCACCGTCAACTGGCTGCTTTAGCCTTAGAAAGTTGTATTTGTTTTTTTGTATAGGCATGTCTAGGTCATTTTGGTGTGATCTCGATTTTCGCTCACTCTACAGGATGAAATAGGAGAAATTTACTATTTATAGGATTTTCACATACATTATAATATAATGTTTGGTATATCATCAATAAGTTTTGATAATCCAGGACTAGATTTGGTTTTTATTTGCTGTTCAATTTTTGAACATGTGAGCTCCTGAAGGACATTATGTTGATTGCAATCGACATGGCTCTTGCCTAATTTTTTTGTTGTACGTTATACAAATGGCTAGAGTCTGTTCAACTACAGTTTTACTTTATATGAAGCATGCTGATGTTATAAGACATTCTTCATTATTTTGCATTTGACCCTGAGTGTTGTGTGCGCGATTTGTATGGACATGTTAATATGGTTATGGGTGGATCAATCATAGTTGGATTATTTCTAGGCTGAGTCATTTTTTCTCATAAATCATAATATTTTCGACTTGACTAGGTTTAAGTTAATCAAATGGGTGTATAACAACAACAATGCTAGAGCCATAAAACCCAAAAGATTGAGATCAACTATATGAACTAATATATCAGTTTCAATGGTCGCCAACATGAATTTTTTTCTCCATTCATTATGATTTTCTACTATCTCAATTTATAAGTCTAGATTTTCATATCATGTTTCACTAATGTCCCGTAAGGCATCTTCGGTCATCTTTGCCCTCTTTTTTTTCCATCTTTTAGACTCCAATTTTCTATTTTTCTTAATCGATTCCTTAATATTTCGTCTTTACACATGCCTAAACTATCATAACCCATTTCTTTCATTTTTTCCTCAATATTCGTAACGCCTAACCCCTTATTATATATACGTTACCATCGTTCTAGATATGCCCTCTCATTTATGGTTACTCTTGTATTTTCGCTACTCTTATCTTTCTATTATCATCCTTTCTAAAAGTTGAATATTCTGGTCCATATATCAATGCTGAATCTAATGGTCGTTTGATAAAACTTGTCCTTTAACTTTAAGGGCACACCTCGATCACATTAGTTGCCCTCCATTGTTGCAACCCATACTTAATTTTGTGAGTCACATGTTGAAAATCCTCGTGAATTATACTAACGCTATTTGAAGCATCCACTTGAAACAATTTCTTTATCTTCTAGTTTTATAATGCCTCTTGAAAATCTCGTCTTTGCCAAATTTTTACTTAATGTACCCTGTCTTGCTCAGACTTAATTTGAAACCTCGTGGCTTTAGCTCTTGTTTTCATCGTTCTAACTTAACATTTATCCATTTCCTGATCTCGTCTACCAAAATAATGTCATCGGCAAACAACATACATCAAGACACGTCTTCTTGTATTGATTGAGTTATCTCTTCTAGGATTGCTACAAAAAAAGGGGCTTAAAGCTAAGCCTTGATGAAGGCCAATTGTAATTGGAAAATCGTATGTTACCCCTCCACATGTCTTAACATTTGTCTACTTCTCGATACATATCTTGCACTATATAAATATATTTCTTGGAAATATCCCTCTTTGTCGTTGCACAACAAATACTTCTCTTGGTACCTTGGTGTATGTTTTTTCCAAGTCCATAACATGTGCAAGTCTTTTTTCTATCCCTGTTGTACTCCATCGCTTGTCTTATAAGATGAATTGCTTTCATTGTAGATCAATGTGACATAAATTCGAATTGGTTCTCTTGAAATTTTTGACCCAATTAATTAACTATCGATCACATGAGAGACATCTCACAAGCCCTGCCCATTAAAAATTAATGTGTACTTACTGTATCTTTAATGTCTACTTACATCATCCTTAATGCCTATTAACCGTATCTTTAATGCCTACTTATAGTATCCTTAAATGTCTAATTAGAGTATCCTTAAATGCCCAATAAGAGTATCCTTAATGCATCTTACAATGTCCTTAAATGCCTACTCACAATATTCTTAATGCATACTTATATCATCCTTAATGCCTACTTATAATATCCTTAATGCCAACTGAGTAACTTATTTTACATTTTTCTGTATGAGGGTCCCAATTAGAGACGGTCTCTCGTCTCTCACAAGAATTTGTGATTAAATAAATAAATCGATCTGACCTGATCTATTTATTAAATGGATTGGATTCAGGTCAAAACTTTAAAACTAAAACAAACATGTATAACCCATTTAATTAAACAAGTTAATTCTAAGTTAAATCAATAAGTATAACATTCTTTCAAAAATAAGTATAACCTAAACTTAATTCATTCAGCATTTTTCTATCTTTCAAAGTAATGAAGTACAAAATAAACTTTAAAACGAAAAGTTTAAAATTGAGGCCTAAAAAATAAGATGTAGTGAATATTAAAAACCCTTAAACCGACACAAATGGTACCGTGTTGGGTCTTTATAAGCCATATCTACTATGCCTCGTGCCAAATCGCATCATGTCAAGTCAGGCCGTAAAAGGTATTGCATTGTATTGTGCCTTGCCTCAGACGGGCCACGCCTAAGCAGCCCAGCCCACTTCCATCTTTGAGAGAAGCATGATGGGCCCATCACTCACATGTCTCATTATCAAAACCTGTTTTTCTGATCTGAAAGGGAAAGATTCCTGCCCAATTTTTTGCCTTTTATATTCAATTTTTGCTTTCACACTATGAATTGTAGTGTTCTTGTTTTTTACCCCTGTGGTTTGTACTCTACTCATCAAATAAAAATGATGGAGTAGTATTGTTGATTTATTGTGCAAAAGCTAAAAGATGAAAGGCATTGGATTCTTAAAGATTCAATAAGCTTTTCAGGTGAATACTTCCAAATCACAAACCCCAAAGACAATAAGAAATTAAGAATCAAACTAAAGAGCAAAACATTGTGTTACTAACAAATACTCATTTACTTGTAGATTAAATTACCCATAACTCCTTATGTTCACATACAAACATCAAAACCCACTAGAAAGACCTTAATCTCATTTAACATACTAAAGTACAAAGCTTTGGTATTCCAAAACTAACAAAAATAGGTTCTCATCTTAATCCTAATTAGCAATTTAGTACCAAAAACATCTTCAAATCAAACCACTACAAATCTGCATTGAAGAAAACCTGCCAAAACAATCAGAAAACAACATAAGAATCTTTCATTGAACAATGAGTGCAAAACAAGATTTTAATATAAAATAAAAGAATAATGAACATACTAGGATCAGAATTGATTAGCATAGCAGTGCCACCAAAACTGCAAGTACCACCATTAATTTTAGTTTTCTGCCAATAACTATTAAATGCATAAGAAGCATGAGAAACAATAGTATCAGGATAATAGCAATTTCCATTAGGCTGAATTTCATCACATTCTGCTCCTCCTTCTCCACATGCATAATCCATTGCTTCTTGTAATGTTTCTGCAGGCACACTAGGCTTTGCCACACACCACACTTTCTCCCAAGTGGGTGGTTGCTCAGTCACTGGGCCTGGTGCAGGTTGTGCCTGTGGTGGGCTCGGATTGCAGGGTGGAAGGAGGTGTGGGTGTGGGTGATGATGATGGTGAGGATAAGGGGAGTATGTTGGGCTCATACCCAAATGTGGGTTGGCTGATACTGGGCTTGGTGGAGAAATTGTGGGCCCAACACCAACTAGAGGTGGAAGTGTATCAGGCCCTTTGGCTATGGGAAGTTGTTCTGGTGATGGGGTTGGAAGAACATATGATAGTTTCCTCATTGTGGGTTTTGGTTGTTCTGGTAAAGGGTGTAAAACCATCATGAAATTAGGGTTTTTTAAGGTTAAAAATCCAATCTTTTTGAGGAATTTGAAGTGTGTATTAACCAAAGTTTCAAACTTTTGGTTAGAATTACTTGTGGGTGATTTTGATGATGGGTTTATCATATAAGATGAGTTTGTTGAGTGGAGAAAGTCTAGAAGTGGATTAAAGAGAGAATAAGCAAAATCAGGGGAAAACTCTTCCAAACAGTGAGCTGAAAATGAAGGAGAAACCTTAATATCTGTGTGTAAACCCCATCTTATGAGAGAATGGTGAAAATTTTGTAAAGCAGGTAAGATTAGAAGATGAAAATGGTGGTGGGTTTGTGAAGAACAAAAGAGATCATGACCTATTACAATGTGGGTAATGTTGAGAGCTGGGTAATAAGATAAGACATGGTTTCTAAGCCATATTTCAGCCATTAAAACACTACTTGAAACTTGGATGAGATCTTGGGTGTTGACTGATGCTGCCATGGAAGCTACATTCTGGTTTGGGTTTGAGCGAACAGTCAGAAATTCAGCTGGGTTTTGGCTTGAGACTGCAAAAAAGGACAAACACATACTGTTAGACATCATAAACTCATAACATATTAGAACAAACAGAAGAAAGAAGAAAGAACAGTTACCAGTGAGGCAGAAGAGAAAGAGGGAGAAAATCCATGGTATTTTGGGCACCATTTTTGAGCTTTGAAAATCGTCCTGGTGAAGTCAGTGAGGAGGGAAGTGTAAAATGTGAAGAGAGAAGTTGAGGTTTGAAGTAAGAAAGACTATGAATATGAATATGATTATGATTATGAATCTGAGCCAACCGTTTTGACCTCTCCAGTCTTCCCTGTCATTTTCCTCCTGTCATTTCATTGGCCTTAAAGACTTTAACCCAAATATGACAACTTACCATTTCATCAACGGCTCTAATTTTCCTCCTCCTCGTTACTCCTTTTTTTACCTTACAAAATTTCCGAAAATAAACACAAAAAGATAAAAAATATAATAAAATAATAAATAAAATAAAAAAACGTAAATTAATATTACAAAAATCTTACCCTATCATGTTTTACCACATAAGATGATTTGTTAAATTAATTTTTTTTTTACCTGCTTCTTAAATGTCATTATCATTTTATTGTGCTGGGAACTTTTTTTTTATTGAAATTACTAAGTGCCTTTGAACATAATCTTCTTATAAATACTCTCTTACCACTAGGGATGTTAAAAAAACCCGACCCGTCCAACCCGACCCGTTGACCCGCAACATAAATGGCGAGTCAAAATTAAAAAAAAATTAAAACATCCAGATCAGGTAAACCGGGTTGGGTCATGGGGCGATATCAAAATATACCGGGTACCGATGACCCGCTTTAATTAGAATTATGCGCATTACTAAACTTTACCACCCTTTTCATTTTATCGTCATCCTTTACATATTAAACTTCCAAAATTGCCCAAAGTTACTTTTCAAACCTTCAATCTCTAACATCTCTCTAAAAACTCTCTCCGAACACTAATTGAACTAAAACAAGCTAAAACTAAAAATCGAATTACAATGGCCAACGAAAATGAGCATCAATATGATTGCGGAATCAATATGATTGTGTTGAAATTTGATACATAATCACTTATTTGGCTGAAACTTTTGATAGAAAAATCACATTACTGCAATATTTGCGGCATTAGAACCTAGACATCAAAATCTTTCCAATGATAGATTATATGTCCAATTCTGATAGCCGAGCGAGAAATGATAATCATTTAAAGTTTGTTTGTGCTGAAATTTGATATATGTTCAATCTTTTGGGCATAACTTTTTATAGAAAAATTATATTAATGCAGGTTTGCGGCTAGAGCTGTTCAAAACAAATCCGACCCGAAAATCCGACCCGGAATCGAAAATTATCCGACCCGAAAAAATGTAAGTTTTTTAGGTTTACCGAACCGCAATTACCCAAACCGATACTTCACTCGAACCGTTTGATAAGCGAAAAGGGCAAAATCGAACTCGAACTGCAACCAAATTTTATAACCGACATATAAACCTTAACCGATGTTACCCGAACTGAACAGTGATCGACCCGAGTCAAATCCGACCCGAATTATGCACGTAACCGAATGTAACCTGACTAAAACCGATTAAGATCGAACTGTTTTTAACCCGAACTGATACAAACTCGATCGATTATTAATCGAACTGTTTTTAACCCGAACTGATACAAACCCGAACCGATTGTAAATCGAACTGTTATAAATCCGAATCAAATTTTCACCTAATTTTAGCAAATTAAGTCCATTTTCAGTTTTCTAATAATACGGAAAAAGGAAGAACACAAGTTCTATACAGAAGAGATTGCATACAGAATATATAGGGCTGGCAAAAGTTGACCCGACCTGCTAACCTGTTCTGAAACCGACCCGAAATTAGCGGGTTTGGGTTTAGATTTTTGACCCAATTAATAAAATGGGTCAACCCGACCTGATCTGTTTATTAAATGGGTTAGGTTCAGGTTGAATATTTAAACCCGAAAAAAATCTGTTTAACCCATTTATTAAATGGGTCGATCAGGTCAGGTCGACCCATATTTAACCCATTTATTAACCCATTGAAAATTTTAAATAAAGTCATAAAGATAACTAGATAAGTGATACATCATGTTTCTTAATGTCATAGCAATTGACTGTGCAAGAAAAAATGAAATTTGCAGAATAAGACCCTCACTAATTCATCAATTGTTATTGAGAGTTTGATACTTATAACTACTTTTTGTAGATTGAATGTCAGATGCTGCTTGCAAGTTTCGTTAATAATCAGTTATTCTTTGCTTAAATTCATCAAGAATATCCAAATCAACAAACCCCAAAACTGAAATGGTGATTGTTTGATACCAAAAAATATGTATATATACCTCACTAATTCAATACAGGCGTACAACTAGTAATGATAAAAGTCAGTTTTGAGAAAGAATATTGTCCCATATCGTTAGACAACAGAGTGCACATGACCAAGGAGAGTATAAATAAAGGATGCAGGACATTGGAAAATTCACTTGCCTGGACGGATTCTATGAGTGATCATGAAGACTCATGGCCTAGGGTGTTAACCTTCGTTGCACTTTGGTAGGGGCAGCAGCCTAAGATCTTCCCAAGTGGGAGAGTCTATGTCATAATTTG
>NC_080049.1:22639871-22659871 GCF_026212465.1 Amaranthus tricolor
TTTGCAGGAGAATGGTACACATTTTCTTAACTCTCTTGTTATGTGATATTTATTTATGGTTACTTGATAATATAAAAAGTATGATCAACATAATTTTTATTTAATCATTCAAACTTTACATGGTTATATTAAAGTCATATCCAGTTTAGTGATATTTTCGTCAAAATAATAATACTTTTGGGACACTGTAAAAAAAATAAAATAAATTTAAAAAAATTTTAAAAAAAGTTATAAATATGGAAATTCTTGATTAATATGATAATGTAGATAATATGAAATTTTTTTTATGTGAAATATTATTTTAAGTTTCATGTATGTTAGCTTTATGAATTTTTACATTAAGAAAATACTTTATAAATAATATCTAGTGACGTTTTTGTGATGAAATCTTGGTAGATAAAATTAATGTGAACTAGAAATTTTGAAAAGAGTATTTTATAAGTACTTTATAAAAGCTAAAAGTTAGGATATCATTTTAGATATGTTCCTTGAGTTTTACTTTATTAAAATAACGTTTAATTGAATTTTCGTTTAAAAATATTGTTTTAATAGGAAGAGGTGTTGAATACTTTCTTAATTATGAAAATAGTTAAGATAATATATGAATTTAGTTTAAAATAATTTAAAAGTTTATTACAATAAATTTGAAGAAAAAAAAAAGTTAAATAAGAAATAAATATTAAATGGCTCTTCTTAACTTGTAACTTTTTGGCATACTACTATAACATGTTGAATCTCATGATGACCCTAAGGCAAATTGTCGTGGACCTTATGGAGTTTAATTATATATATATATATATATATATATATATATATATATATATATATATATATATATATATATATATATATATATATATATATATATATATATATATATATATATATATATATATATATATATATATATATATATATATATATATATATATATATATATATATATATATATATATATATATATATATATATATCGATTTATGGCTAAAATGATTGTATTAATTATTTAAAATAATAATCATGAATTTTATTAGTTAAATAAACTTATCTCTTTAAAATGATTCTATATCATCTTGGTGTTTTGATAAAATTTTTATTTTGGACTCAAGTAATTATAAAGAATTATTAATCGCTTTATTGGTAAAATAGTTAAACTAATTTGTTGAAATGCTTAACGTTGTTTTTCTTGAAAACTCATTTCATTTAGATTTTGGACCCTTAATAACTTGTCGGATTATTTTTCATAATTATGATAGATCCGTTTCACTCTTTTATCTGGTTATTTGATAAAATACATTATTAAGTACTTAGAAATATTACCCTTGACTTTTATGATTATTTGGGACATAATAATGACTTAGTTTAGCCTCAAAAATCTTAGTATAGCTACGAAAATTTATTATTTAATTAATACTCCATTAATTTATTAGATACTAGTAATTTATTTCTATTAAAAGGGTATAATTGTCAAAATTTTGACTAGTGGAAGTTTGACTTATAAGAATGTAAACTATTTCGGTTTAATGTCTTGTTTGATATTGCATGATATTGATTGTATAACTCTGATAGTAAGGTAACGTCGAACCATGGACCGGCATGTAAAATTCCGGCGTTCGTGTTAGCCGGCACGTAAAATGCGGTGTGAGACAGGGGGTCCAAGAAAAACCCATCCTGTGAAGTCTCGAGCATAACAGTATTGAGAGGAGTGACGACTCCCACCACAGTTAGGGTTTAGGAACACGGTCCTCACCTAACCAGACCCTTACATATATCAGTTGTCATTATTGTTGTGATCTTGTGATGTGCTATGATGGTAAAGTTATGAGGCTTACTTGAACTTGATTAAATAAGCATTAAGGTTACCAAGTATTTAGTAGCAGTAATGAACTTCTGCAAGTATTGAGAATGTAACTTAATGGCTTGGTAAAGGTAAATAATGAGTAATAACCTTTTATATTGTGCTTGATGATTATTTTGTAAGCATGATTTAACTATCGCATCATAAGCTTGTTGAGGAAATTGTACTCGGCTTTATCGCTAACCGATTTAATCGGCTGTCATCCGTATTATGGATGACAGTATTTTGCAGGAAAATTTAGCTCAAGTTTCGATCAAGGCCGCAACTTTAATTATTCTATCGAGGACTTAGCTGCATTGATTTTACTTGATGACTTTGATGACTATATTGTACTTATGTTTTTTTATCGTATTTAAGCAAACCTTATGTTATATTTTCTCAGTTGTAAGATTTTTTTTTACTTATGTTTTGAATGGTTTTAGTTTAAATGGTTTTTAGCAGTTCCGCATTATTTATCTTAAGTATAATTATTAATGTTAATTGTGTATCGAGAGTGCACTCCTGCTATAGTGTATGCCTCCAAATCTGGAGTGTTATACTAGGAAGAAGACGTAGGAGGCCAGCTACCGTGTATTATGCATCAGCATATTAACAGTGCTTTGATATCAGCCTTTGTGGAAAGGTGTCAGTCGGATACCAACACATTCCATATACCATAGACAAAGATAATGATTATGTTGCACAAGGTGCAACACATTTTGGTCTGGGTATTGATGGTTCATTGCTGGATGAACATGCTGATGAGACTTGGACATTAGCTCTAAAAGGGATTTTTTGGGAGCCGATGAACGAGATTTGATTGTATGTTTATTTAAAGGTTGACAAGAGTCCATACTTGACTTTTCTATCGGCGTTATTGAACAAACACCTACTCACAGCATATATTAAGTGTACTACATGCATCAATATCATTGAGCTGTATTTTCCGAATAGGACAATCAGATAATTTGGGTACGTGAAACGTATTCCTCTTTATCCACTACAACCAAATTATGTAAATCGACCTGCAGATGGTTCCTATTTTGTCTCATTTGGCGTTACCAGTATGATCACTATGACATGGGATAGGTTCCCTTACTATGCATGTGTTGCGGATCAGGCACTTATTAGGCAGTCGTTCCATTTAGGGATGGCAATTCAGTTCGAAAATAGAAAGCATTACAGTAAAGGGTAAGAGGAGTCAAGGAAGGCCCAGGAGAACTTGGGATGAGCAAATTAAAGTTGACTTGCATGAGTTAAACCTCTCTGAGGGCCTGACTAAGGATAGAGGTAGTTGGAGGCGCAATATCCATGTTTTAGATTACTGATGTCCTCTTAGATTACCTTTTGGCATTCTTGTGCTCTTGCTTCTCTCGTTTATTTTATTATTAGTTTTTTTATTTTCTTTTATTTTGTAGTTGGTTCTACTTTTTATTTTATGTATAGGCTTTTAATTTATCTTTCTCGTGTAGTTACGTCTCTTTATCTTTCTCGAGCCAAGGGACTCTTTGGCAGCGCTCTCCTTTATGGGTATGAGTTGCCACCGTCCTTCCCTCCCCAGACCTTGTCCATAGTTTTTATGAGAAGGATAGACTGGGTAGGATGATGATGATGATCAATTCAGTTCGAATTCGCCCCTAATCGGACTCGATTTGAGGAAGTTAATCCGATCCAAACCTGAGGAAAAGGATGTTCGACTCCGAATCCGATCATATATTAGGAGTCCGATTCAGAGACGGACTGGAGCTTTACCTCATAAGAAGTCCGGTACTTTGACCCGACTTCGACTCTAACCTTACTCCGACTCGACCCGACTTCAAATTTGTGTTTTTTCTTTTTTTTTTTTAATTTAGTTTCATATTATAAATAAAATGTAAATAAATTTATTCAAACCAAATTTGCAAACATGACATCTAAGTCATAGATTAGATATCAAATTCGAGTAAAAAGTCTAATCTCGATTTGTGTATCATACTATGTCAAGTACACAAAACTTATATTATAAATGGATGGTTGTGTGTTGCCTTATCATAAGGACACAATCTCACCATCCAAGGTCTTTCTTCAAGTTTTCGGAAAAAAAAAAAAACAATAATCATAAATCGAAAACCATATGTCCTACATCTAAATCATGGTCGAGCAACATTATCAAGATCATGAAACTGACCGCAAAACCTACCATAACGATGGCAATGTCGATATAAAACTAATAGTGGAACTACCCTCTTTTTGCGTATACGATGCATGAGTGAAATGAAAATCAATTTCAATAAATATCTTCTCGGCCCAAGCATGCAATTCATGTACTGATTTGAATTGCCTATCCCTAATAAATCTAATTGAATAATCTATATCGTCACCTAAATTTTCAAAGCTTTCTTGCATATATTAATAAAAAATAATTAAAAAAAATAAAAAAAAACTTTTAAAAAAATAGCACAAAAAGTGCAACTCCACATAAGTCTACTCGCACGTTTTGTGCGATTTAAGCTAGGTATCATCACATATTTTTTGCAACTGCCTTATTCTTTTTTCAAAAAATTTATGAAACCAAATTCAACGAAAAGAACTCGAAATCGATGCTTGTCAAGTCATTTTCTAGATCAAAATCATTATCTATATTGTTTCGATGTAAAATTTTATCAAAAGTGTTTTTTTGGAGATAAGTTAGCGAGATGAAAATATAAAATGACTTATTTGAAAATTCAATTTATAAAAAGTGGCAACACAATAAGAAAGGTGACCACGAATATTAGAGCCTTTTTTATTATGACTATATTAATTTATTTATTTATCTCATTTATATATTTCTCCCACTTTTATACCAAAACTCAAGGAACAAAGCGAGTATCACTAAATGAAATATGAATGATAGAGGTTATCATAAGAACAATGTAAGTGTAAATATTTTTTTATTTCATTATACTTGCAACTGATAGTGATATTTTTTCACATAAAATGTTATTATCAATTATAAGTATTTTTAAAAAAAATTATAGGCATTTTCGAACCGAAGTAATAATATGTATAAGACTGCTATTGTTGGACAGTTTTTTCAAAAAAGAACTTGAAATATTTGATCAAAAAATTTTTGGAATTTAGAATATTTAAGGTTGGTAATTGATACTAAATAGTAGGAATGAGAATAATTTGTAATCTAATTATTATGATATGTATCATGTCATTTCATGGCAATAAAAGTTTGACCATAAAAAAGTGTTTTTGTTCGTAATTTTTCATTAGCACCTAATACCACATTTTTAAATGGTAATAAATTTAAATAAATTCTATAAAGAAAATGAAATTATTAAAGGAGAATAAGCATGACCGCTAGTCCGCTATATAACAATTTCAAATGAGCCGTTAGTAATTTGTAGGCTTTTTAAAGTTTCAAATGAGCATGCAAGTTTTTAAGTGCTTCTTCGCAACTCGATGATTCTAGTTCGAATTTAGCATCCTGCACGATAATTTGAATATTACAATCTGTATTGCTTTATCACTCTTATAATCATGCATTATCATCCATATTCATATTAAAAACCTCACATCCAAATTATATAATCAAATAAGTGTTGTGCTTCATTCCCTTAAAAAAAAAATACTTATATTCATAGCTAATTTTATGATTGAAATTCACTGAATATGATGATGATGATTCATTAGAAAAATATACAACATTAAAAGCATCATTTCTCCGTCTCTCTAAAATAACATTATTTAACTTAAATATATAAAAATATCTCTCTGAAATAACATTATTTAACTTTCAAATATATAAAAAGAATTTAAGATGAATAGTACTAATATTTTAAAGGGACAACGGAAATATTTTTATTACAAAATGCTCTCAAACAAATTTGATATTCTACAGTCTTGCTAACTCTTATCCATTGTTCTCTGATTTTTATATTCATCATAAAAACAAGTTTATCATTCAATCATACTTAATGGTAAATAGATTGTGTAACATATTGTATCCAAAGGCCCAACACATATTCAAGCGTTCAGCCCATGCACCAAAGGGATGAAATAAAGATTTTGTGTTTGTGGATCGACTTTTTTTCATTGTAGTGCTACATTTTGCACTTAGCTTATAATCTATGTGGTATATTACTTCCTCTTTTTTTCTCATGTAGTTACTCTCATCAAAGAGACGATCTCAAATAAGAAGTTTTATATTTTTATTTTTTTTTTATTTTATATTAATTAGTCTATTCAGCCTATATATCTAAATATCTAATGCGCCTTTTAGACAGACCATCTCTCACAACAAATTTTAATCTCATACTCCATTTACATTTTCACATTACTCTATGCATGTTTTTAATCGTTAATATTTCTAATTATGCAAAATAAAAAATTATGAAAACTTTGGATCGTGATGTTTTGAACCAGATCTCAAGTGACTATATTTTAGCTTATAGATTAATGATAATAAGCATGCCAATTTCGTTGATGAATAGTCTCGAAGTCAACACGGATGCAATTAAAAAAACAAAACAATTTATACTAAAAAACACAAAACAACAACCAAATAAAATGGAAACAATTTGGTCGCTACAAACATAAATTGTAAGCAAATTAAAAAAATGGAAGATAATAGTCTGAATGCGTTTAATCACCAATTGAACCCCAATCGCATATAATCACAAAATTTCACTATTGAGTACAACCTAGCAAATTCACATTCAAATTCAATGCTTAATGAAACAAACAAAAATATAAGAGCGAGAAACAAAACAAATTGTAAGAAAATTAAAGAAAAAAAGGAAAATTATTTAAGAAAAAAAAAAAAGAGAAGATTAAATCTAATTAAAAGGTACACGCCAAGGAGAAGAACAAGATATAACGAAGCCAAAGAGAGAGAGAGAAAAGATATAACGAAGCTAAAGAGAGAAAGTGAGAGAAGAAAGTGCGAGTTGAGTTTTTTTTTAATGTTGTAATTTGTGAGTAGTAGTGAGGTTGTGATGGTGACCTGAAATAAAAGAGATTAATGGAGGATAGTAGATGTTAGATTGTGTATAGCAGTTATATGTATTACAGTTATTAGTATAGGTAAGTATTATAGCAGTTACCAGAAGCAGTTGCTTATTAGAAGCAGTTACTTCAAGCAGTTTCTGTGAACCCTTGTATAAATGAATACCATTACAATTGAATGAAAATACAACATAGAAATAATATACACCAAAACTTGGTGATACAGAAATCATGGTATCAGAGCGGCAACGATTCTGAATTGTTTTTGCAGCTTCATCATATGCCGTTAACCTACCTAAAACCCAGAAATGGCAGACAAATCAAGAACTGTCATAACACCAGACCAACCGGTCACAATGGGGCAATTGTTGCAACTGTTCAAACAGTTAAACTCCAACCAACCGCCCACTGAAACCTTGACCAACACCCATACCCTCTCCATCTCAGAGAAATTAACAAACCAGAATTACACAAAATGGTCCAGGCTGATGCACTTAGCCATTAGTGGAGAGAACGTCTCAATCACATCATCGACGACCCGCCTTCCACAAACGACCCAGCGTACAGCCAGTGGATCAAACGTGACTCGATTGTTATCTCGTGGATTTTAGAGAATATAAATTCTGACTTAGTGAATCAGTATCTCGATTTCCCAACAGCCAAAGCTTTGTGGCAAGGGATTGAAACTCTTTACAGTAGATGGAGAGACGGTCTGCAAATATTCGATCTAACAGTCAAAGCCAACAAAATCCAACAAGGAACCGACACAATTGAAACATATTATAGCAAGCTACTCATGCTATGGAAAGAAATCGACAGAAGGCAACCAAACTCAATGAAAGATCCAAACGATATCATCGTTTACAGTCAATTAATCCAAAAAAATCGATTATACCAATTCTTAGCAGGAATCCATCAGACGTTCGACAAGGATAGACGTGACCTCTTACTTTTAGACCCACTTCCTACAGTGGAGGAGGCCTATGCAAGTATAAGAAGAGAAATATTGAGGCGTGGAATCATGAAAACGGAGCCCTCATCAAATTTGGAATCACAGGGCTCTGGTGGCGTTTTCTCGGCAAAAGGAAGGACTTACCGACGTGAGGATGACAAAACTCACCTCAAATGCACCCACTGTGGAGGCACAAGAGATACAAAGAACGAGTGTTTTAAACTCGTAGGCTACCCGGAATGGTGGCTAGATGCAAAAAAAAGGGGGGGAAAGAAAACCAGCACGTTTTCCAGAGCAAAATCGGATCGGACAGGTAGCAATGGGATGGAGTACTGAGGGACATGCATCCATGGATGAAGCTGAAAGGGAAAGACAAGAACGTACCAGAGAAGCCATGAAAGAACCAGACGAAGAAGGTACCAGAAGAAGCAAAGAGGGAATTTCTCTCTCCTTCTCAAACGGCGCAGGAGCAGTAGGGTTAGAAGGGGGGAGTGAGAAGGAAAGGCTCCCTCAGCCTTTAAATAGGGGAGCAGTAGGGTTAGAAAGGGGGAGTGAGGAGAAAAGGCTCCCTCAGCCTTTAAATAGGGGAGCAGTAGGGGGCTCATCTTTAAAAGGGGAAGGGGGTCACGTGTACCCTTGCTCCCAACCCAAAATTTTTCATCCTCTTTTAATGTTTCATCTTATTTTAAAGGGGGTTGGATCTTTGATTGTGGTGCTACCGATACAATGACATTTGACCCGATTGATTTTTTGACTCATGACAAACCTAGGAAAGACATCATTAAAACCGCGAATGGAGAAGGGATTAAAGTGAGAGGAGCCGGAACTATTTCTTTTACAAAAAACCTCACTTTAAAAAATTGTTTATTTGTACCTGACCTGTCACATAAATTATTGTCAGTGAGTCAACTTACGAGAGATCTTGACTGTACGATTCTCATAAAACCCCGTTGTTGTATTGTGCAGGATGTTCAGACAGGAAAAATCATTGGGCGTGGTATAGAGAGAGATGGACTGTATTACTTGTAAGAGGAGACTCAAAAAGGCAAAGTGGCACTTGTTCGAGGGCCAGAGGAAAGACAACTATGGCATCGACGTCTGGGACATCCTTCTGTAGGGTATTTAGAAAAACTTTTTCCTAATTTTGTAGGGTTAAAACCTGAGTTTAAGTGTGAAACATGTATTCTTGCAAAGAGTCACAAACATTCGTATTCTAATAGCTTGAATAAAGTTGATGTGCCCTTTATGCTTGTTCATTCTAATGTGTCGGGCCCTGCTCTAGTCGTAGGACTACATGGTTTTTCGTACTTTGTTACATTTATTGATGATTATACCCGCATGAGTTGGATTAATTTCCTTAGACAGAAATCTGAAGTTTTTCATGTGTTTGTTGAGTTCTATAATATGATCTGTACCCAATTTCAAACCCAACCCCGCATGCTCCGAACTGACAATGGTAGAGAATATATCAATTCTAACATGGACCTATTCTTTAAACAAAAAGGCCTCTTACATCAAACATCTTGTCCTAACACACGCCAACAAAATGGAGTGGCGGAACGAAAAAATCGTACACTTCTTGAGATGACTCGTGCTATTATGCTTGACTCTCGTGTTCCCACTCATCTTTGGCCGGAAGCCATCGCTACTGCTAATTACCTTACCAATAGACTTCCCACTAAGAGTCTCCAATACCACACACCCCTAGCCATCCTCCAAACCCACTTCCCTATACCCTCTACGCATATTCTACCTCCTCGTATATTTGGGTGCACAGTATTCGTTCATTGTCCAGCAAGGGTACGAAACAAATTTGAACCGAGAGCATTGAAATGTGTTCTTATTGGATATGGTCGCAATCAAAATGGTTATCGGTGCTATGATCCCTCGACTAGAAAAGTTTATACCACCATGGATTGCGAGTTCATCGAGCATGAGTACTACTATCACCATCTTCGCCGTCAGGGGGAGAAGTATCATGACGACGACGACGATCTCAGTTGGCTAGTTAGTCCGTGGTTGCCCAACCTTGACCCAAAAGATCAAGTTGACAATGCTACAGAGTCACCCCACCAAGATATTCTGTCCACTCCTCTACCACTACCAATCCTGTCTGACCATCAGGTAAGTCATACAGCTCTTGATAACATTGTTTCAGCAAGCACTAACAGTGATAATGTGATAGTTGATACTTCGACTGAGGAAATTGCCACAGACACAGTTGAAACAAGGGGTCATGATGCATCATATATGTTACCTCCTCGCTCCACTCGAGGGGTTCCTTCAAGAAGATATGATCCTGAGTATGAAGCACAACGTTCGAGATATCCTATTGAGAAGTCGTCCGGATCAGGAAATTTGTCACAAAGTGCCTTAACATTTAAGGTAACTTTAGATACAACCAAGAGCCCAACCACAGTCGAAGAAGCCCTAATGTCTGCACATTGGAGAAAGGCGATGGAGGAAGAGATTAATGCTCTTAATAAGAATGGCACATGGGAAAAATGTATCTTACCGAATAAAAAGAAAGTCGTCAGATGTAGATGGGTATTCACGATCAAGTACAAGTCAGATGGCATTGAAAGGTACAAAGCTCGACTGGTGGCGAAAGGGTACACTCAGACGTATGGAGTTGATTACTCAGAAACCTTCTCTCCAGTTGCTAAGCTTGATACAATTCGAGTTTTGTTCAGCATTGTAGCAAATTTAGACTGGCCCCTTCATCAATTTGATGTGAAAAATGCATTTCTGCATGGAGAGCTACAGGAGGAAGTGTACATGGAAGCCCCCACCAGGGTTTACATCAGGGTTCTCAGAGAATGAGGGGTGCAGATTGAGGAAGGCTTTGTATGGGTTGAAGCAATCCCCTAGAGCATGGTTTGGAAGATTTACCTCTGCAATGAAGAAATTTGGTTACAAGCAAAGCAATTCAGATCACACCTTGTTTCTTAAACGAAGAGGAGGCAGAACAACATGCCTGATAATTTATGTCGATGACATGATCATTACCGGGGATGATAGAGACGAAATTGCAAATCTGAAGGGAAAATTATTTCAAGAATTTGAGATGAAAGACCTGGGTAGGCTGAAGTACTTTATAGGGATTGAAGTTCTTATATCAAACAAAGGAATTTTCATATCCCAAAGGAAGTATGTTTTAGACCTGTTAACTGAAACAGGGATGCTGGACTGCAAGCCCATCGAGACACCAATGATGATGAACCATGGACTACAAATGATTGAAGGAGGGAAATTAGTTGATCGGATGCAGTATCAACGCATGGTAGGGAAACTAATCTACTTAGCTCACACAAGGCCTGATATTGCATATGCAGTAGGAGTAGTCAGCCGATTCATGCATAGACCACAGGTTCAACATATGGACGCAGTTCATCGGATTCTCCAGTACCTCAAAGGATGCCTTGGAAAGGGAATTCTATATCAGAAGAACGGTCATCTTAATCTTGTGGCATATACAGATGCAGACTGGGCAGGTGATAGAGATGATAGAAAGTCAACTTCAGGCTACTTTACTCTGGTGGGAGGAAATCTAGTCACCTGGAGGAGCAAGAAACAAAAGGTGGTGGCCATGTCTAGTGCAGAGGCTGAGTTCAGGGGTGTAGCAAAGGGAATCACAGAAGTCCTGTGGCTGAGAAAGTTACTAACTGAACTGGGATTCCCTCCTAAAAGAAGTTGCGAGCTATACTGTGATAATCAAGCGGCTATCAACATTTCAGAAAATCCAGTTCAACATGATCGCACCAAACATGTAGAAGTTGACAGGCATTTCATAAAGAAAAAATTAGAAGCCCAAGTAATCAAGCTTCCGCATGTTAACTCCAAGAATCAGCTAGCAGATATTTTTACAAAGGCAGTTGGAACTCAGTTCTTTGAAGAGGTTCTATGCAAGTTGGGTGTTTGTGACCCTACGACCCAACTTGAGGGGGAGTGTTAGATTGTGTATAGCAGTTATATGTATTACAGTTATTAGTATAGGCAAGTATTATAGCAGTTACTAGAAGCAGTTGCTTATTAGAAGCAGTTTCTTTGAACCCTTGTATAAATGAATACCATTACAATTGAATGAAAATACAACACATAAATAATATACACCAAAACTTGGTGATAAACCAGAAATCAATAGATAAATGACTTTTTTTTTTTCAGATTTGATTTTTTTTATTTTCAAATAAAATTATATTATTGAATCAGAACATGACATATGACATTTAAAAAATAAATAAAATACTAACCTTTTATCTATAGATGGTGAATAAGTTGGCTTTTTAAAAATAATTTTTTCTTAATTTTATTACTATTTTGGAATGTCTTGTTTAGTTTGTTATAGTTTTAAAGTTACTTCTAAAATTACCATTTTAATCACATTTAGTTTGCTCTTCTTGTTCATAAACTCATGTTGGATGTTCAATTTATTTATAAATTTCTTTCAATTTCTTTTTTTTTTTTTGAATATTCTTATGAAGTGAATGGTTGGACAATAAAGTTCCATCACTACTTCATATGAATAATAAAATTGAACAGCAAAAGACAATTTCCATTATATCTCTCCCAATTGTCACGTTTTACATGATCACACTCACAGCTATGATATTTTAGTTTAATTCAATTCAACTATGGAATAGAGACCAAGTGTCGGTGGAATAACAAGCTTTATAAAATAGTGGAGGTCATATAATCGTGATTCAGATCAGAACGGAGGTAAAATCGATAGAATCGGATCATAAAATCATAAAATTTTATAAAATGTTTTAATACGCTTTAGGATATTTGATTATTAGCCATATTTTTTAAATTATTTTATTTTTGAAGTTTTGAGGTGTAAATAATAGTATATTTGACTTTATCTTTTTATTGATTAAATTATATACTTTTAATAATCTTTTATGAATTGCAAATCAATAATTACATGAATTTTTATAATCATAATTAATGATGTTATATATATATATATATATATATATATATATATATATATATATATATATATATATATATATATATATATATATATATATATATATATATATATATATATATATATATATATATATATATATATATATATATATATATATATATATATATATATACATATATATAAAAATATATATATATATATATATATATACATATATATATATATATATATATATATATATATATATATATATATATATATATATATATATATATATATATATATATATATATATATATAAGTAAAAGCTATAATATAATATCCTCTCCTATTCACCTAATATGTCCCATTTGACTTTTCACTATTTTTTAGGTGGTCAAATGGGACCACATGTAAAAGACAAAAAATAGTGTATTTAAATTTTAATAGAGTAAAGTGAGGTTAGTAGATATAAAGGTGTAAAAAAGTTAAGTTTAGTAATGATAAATTTGTAAAGTTAATATGCTCAAAATAAAAATAAGACATTTAGAAGACTTGACTAAATATGGGAATGAAACACTTAGAGTGAATAGGATGGAGTATATTTTTTATGGTTGAGACACCCTTATAGGATCGAATTGCTGGATCATAAGATTGTAGAATCGTGTTATGATTCTATTACTCATATTCTTGATCTTGGTAGGATCATAAGACCATACCATTATTAAGATCTTACTTAAGATCTGGATCGCTCGTTTATTTTTAAATCGTATAGTTATAGAATTGTAGATCAAAATCGTGATTCTGATAACTAGGGACTCATCACATATCACCCTCTATATATGTTGTAATAGTTTAATATTGGAATAACCTATTACTCCCATCCCCTCATCAAATTTTCCTTATAATTCATTTTAATGACCCCATTAGATTTGCCTTACTTTTAATTATGGATCCACACTTTTTCTTTAATAAACACTAATATAGAATTAGAAACTCGTATAATACATAAAGTTGTTAATATAAAAGTATATATAAATATAAATTTTAAATAGAGATGCAATTACATATTATCAGTATAAAATTATCATATTTCTTATAAAATTGATAAAGAATTTTAGAATATATAGTGCTTTTAAACAAAAAAATCTATTATTAATTGTAGTTACATGTTATCAGTATAAAATTATACTCCATATCTTTTATAAAATAGATAAAGAACTTTAGAATATATACCGCTTTTAATGAAAAAAATCGATTGTTAATATAAGTATTAAGTATAGTTCTCATACTTTTTTAGGCAAATCTGGGTAATCTTTCATCAACTTTATCATAATGATTCTTTGTCATTCTCAAAATAATTTTTTATTATCATGTATGTTTTGTTTCTTGATAAAATATTTTATTTAATGAAGAAACTTTTTTAATTAGCAAATACTTCAACATAAAAAAGCACAAATATATTATAAGAAACTTTAATTGAAAATCTTGTATCTTTTAAATTCAAAAATATAATATTTCAAGAAAATTTAAAAGAACATATCTAATTATGTTAAACTACTCATATATTAATGAAGTGGTTGTCTGGTTGATAATGTTAACTTTGGTAAACATTATTTCATACGGCAAATCACTAAAAAAATGTCATGTGGAATTTTATAGTCTTTTTATTAGATTGTATGATTCTAATATTTAACTTATTTATTCAATTTTTTCACATATTTCACCCACTTTTTTATAAAATACTGTTTTTTTTTTTGTCAAGTTTTTTTAATTTCTTCACCAATTGTGCTTGAGGTAAATTCAATGACAGAGAGAGTATCATGTTTCGTAGACAAAGATAGTCGCTGAACCTACTCAATAATATCCATTTTTTCTACGAGTGTGAGTGATATTCACTTAACATTAATTGCGGATTGAGTTCTTGTTAGCTTGATTAGTTATCTAAAACAAATAAAATCGTATTAATATTGCCATTGGTTACAGCGGAAAATAAACGAAAGATTAAAAATCTGTAAAATACAACTCGAGAACATGGTTGCTTTATTCAAAACCAAAAAGTAAATAACACGAAGATTACAGTTATTATGTATATGTGAAAGAACAAAGGTTGAGACTCTATAAAGGTTACCATTATCAGTAGGAAAAATAACCTAGAATAATTCAATCTTTATAACTGGTTTTCCAATAATAAATAATCTCAGCTTTTGATTAATTATGAATACTTCCAACTATAAGAAGTGTTTGCAATGAATGCACCAAGTTAACCTCTTACCTACACAACAAATTATTTTTCACAAAAAAATAAAAAAAGTAAATACAAAATTAAATTATAAAAAATTTTAAAAATTTTAAAAATTCAAAAGAAAAATCAAGTACGTTGATTTTTAAATTTTTAACTTTTAATTTTTAGTAGGAGTTTTTTATTTTTTTATTTTTTTATTTTTCTTTTTTTGGCAATGAACCTGCAAAAGTAGGTCCCTATTTGATCAACAATGTTTTTGGGTAAGTAACCTTAAAATTAAAATAATTCATGATTAATAAAAAATTGAGATTATTATAGGAAAATCAATACAAAAATAAATTATTCTAGATAATCTTTCCTTATTTTTATGTCACGTTTAACTCGTCATTTCTACAACGACAGATACATATATTCTATTACATTTATCTTCTTCTCTTACATACTATCTCTATTCTGCACTTTCCTCCAATATGGTCAAACTTTGTTACTTATTTAAGTGGTTGAGAGTAATAGTACAATTATAATAGTTAAGTGCTTTGAGTTAATCTTGTGAAAGATCGTCTCTCTGTAAGACGACTTCAAACAAAAAGCTTATATACACATAATAAGTATTAGATTAACTGTATAATCTATAAATAAGACGCGTCTTTTAATGAGACTGTTTTATATAATAATTTGTAAAATTGTTTATGTGTCCATATTTAGGCGTTCAAAAGCAATTAAGTCTTCAATGTTGAGGCAATTTGAAGATGTATGTTGATGAATTATGATCTTCGAATGTTACTACAAAAGGAACAAAATTTTGAATTTTGAAATCTAAAGATAAAATGTGATGTAACAATACATAAAATCACATTTGATCGTTGTAATTGCTTAGCTTGGCTTACCGTGTTTGGATATTTCAGGGTTTTTATAGGTGCTCATTATCGACAAATATTGTATAGTTTGGAACTATTTTTTAAAAATAAGAGAAATTATTAATGTATTCTTGAGTTTCGACACTTTATCAATATTACCCTTAAGTTTTTTTATTATCAATGGTATCCTCGTACTATTGAGCGTTTTACAACAGTTACCTTTTTAAACTCTTTCCGTCAAAAGTCGTTCAAAACCATTAACTTTTTTTCTTTTTCTTTTATTTTTCAATTCCAAACATAAAAGAAGGTTAACGGTTTTAAACGCTTTTGGACGAAAAAAGTTAAAAAAGGTTATGGTTGTTAAACGCTCAATAATACAAGGGTACTATTGAAAATAAAAAAACTTAGGACTACCATTGATAAAGTGCCAAAACTCAAAGGTACTATTGACAATTTTCCTTTAAATAATTATTGTCCATTTGATTGTTAATACTAAAATATATTAATCAAATGATTTGTGATGTAAATTTTCATGAAAATTATCAAATCATTCCCATGGTAATAAAACGTTGATTATAAAAAAATTGTTCATAATTTTTTATATATCATATTTTTAAATGACAATGCACTGAAATAAATTTTCTAAAGAAAATAAAATAATTAAAGGAGAACAAGCATAACCATTATAATTATTTAGAGTTTTAATTCCAATTAATATCACACTTATTTTTTCAATATCGTTCTCACTATTTGATAACGTTAAAAAAAATGTAATGACACTTAGGGGCCGTTTGGTTCGCACAAGGGAATCGGAATGGAATCAGGAAAGGGAATGAAGGAGAAAGAAATGGATTCCCCTAATTTAGCCTAGTTGTTTGGTTGTGTTCAGGAAACGGAATGAACTGCTGAATGATTCCCTTTGTGACTGTTTGGTTCAAGCTAAGGAATCAAAATTTGATTTTTTAAATTCTTTTATATTTTCTCCAAAAATAAGTAGTTGTTATATGATAAACTTGAAAAAATTATTTTTTGAAAAAACATAACTCTAAATAATAACAACGTAGCTCGATTAATTACATATAATGACTTGTTTGTAGATCAAAATACATACGAAAAGTGTTCTAGTCCTTTTCAAAATCATTCATGGAACCACAACATTAGATCTAAGCATTACTATTTCCTCCAAGAAGACTCTTAACATAATCACTTTTCAAAGCGTCGGGACACTTTGAAAATATGAGGAGCTTGTTTGGTTGTGAGGTTAGAATGTTAGCCACTTCAAAAACTTGGTTAGGAGTTACACCTTCTAAATTAAAAGATAGTAGTTCCTCTAACACTTTCTCAGTCTGTTCAACTACTTTTTGCTCACGATCATCAGTGCGGGCCATCACATTTGCCATAGTTGAAAGATGAACATTCATGTCTTTCATGAATGCTTGTAAGCTAGCCAACTCATTAGAACTACCTTCACCAGCATTTCCTCTCTTACTTCTTTTATTAGAAGTTTTTTCAGTTTTCATTTTTTTAGCAGGAGGAGAAGTAACAGTTTGAGTGGCATTACCACTAGCATCAATTCCCTCATCATCACTTGAATCAAGTGTAACTTGTGGAGGGGCAACGTTTTGCAAATTCTGTATTGCTTCAACATAATCTTCAGCTGGTTTTCCGGTAGCGTAATCCTTGCCGTAAACATTCATTAGTTCATGAAAGTGCGGAAATGAAACTCCAAACAGGTTTTTGCAATTCGGATGATTCTGAACCAAACATTCAAATGTACAACATCATCAAAAAATCTCAAACATAATTGAACCATACTGTTCAAAGTAAACAATGTCAAATGTACAAAGGTTGGCATACCTTGCAATACTCGTCATAAACAGCCCGATCTACAGAAATCATTTTTTTTTCATCATCCCAGACGAATCCACTTGTATTTAACATTTGAGAAATAGCCCTAAACTTGGCTACAAGTGTCTTAAGTCGAGAATCAATGTGTGGCAGAGCCTTCAAACCACAACCAGGAAGAGCCTTACCTATGAGCTCCTCTAAGCGAACCATGTAGCCGCTTCTAAATCCATTTTCACACCTCCAGTGAGGATCAACAGCTAACTCTGACAAGGCTTCCACAAGAGCCTTATCTTCTTGGGCAGTCCAAAATCGTTTGTTTTTTCCCCTTCCACCTCCACTAGCACTACTTTCATCCATCCTCTATAACATTCAATACAAATAAACAAAATTGAACTATACTGATCATAGTAAACAAAATTGCATGTATATAAAAATGGAATGAACCAACAAATATTCAATACAAGAAATAAACATACAAGTCTGAAAATCAAATACAAGAAATGGAGGTTTTAAATAAAAATGAATAACATCACAAAGTAAGTCTGCGTTGTCTAGCCCTCCAATCATTGAACATATGTTGGGCCATTGTATTTCGGAAATTCGTCCATGGATCGGTTACAGCAATGGAGGTTATGTACTCCACATCATCTTCCTCATTAACATCACCATCATTATCATCACCATCATTATCATCACTATCATTTTCCTCAAACAAGTCCTCATCATCAAATTCTGCAAGCATGTATCTCTTTACCAAATTATGTAATAAAGCACAAGCAAGTACAATTCGACCATGTGTTTGTAAACTAAACCAAGAAGGACTTCTAAGAATCCCCCATCTTCCCTTGAGTAATCCAAAGCATCTCTCAATCACATTTCTAGCTTTTGCATGCCTTAAGTTGAAATATTCTTCGGCGGTTTGGGGTTGTCGGGGGCCATTATTCCATTCTCTAAGATGATAAAGATGCCCTCTATAGGGTGCAAGGAATCCTTCTCCATTAGTATATCCTCCATCACATAGATAATAACAACCTTGACAAATTAAAAAAAAAATATTACTCTCTTACTAAGTTAATCTCAAATAAAATCTAGTACGTCAATCAAATTACCTTTTGGAACTTTCAACCCATTAGGCCTAGAAATAGCATCTCGAAGAATCCGACCATCGTGTGCCGACCCCTCCCAACCAGGTAAGACATATATAAATTCCATCTCGGGTGAACATACTCCTAATACATTCATAGCAAGGGTACCTTTTCTAGTCCGATATTTGGATCGCTCATCACAAGGAACATTCACTAGAATCATTGTACCATCAAGGGCACCTAATGAATTCTACAAAACAAACAATATCACTTTACAATATGTAATAGTATCTCCATTTTATCTCAAATTAAAGTGTTGGTTTTTATTTACCTTGAAATATTTCCATCTTTCATCGTTGCAATCCTCTTGTATTGGTGTTGGTTTCTTAAGAAGAATATCATGTAACTTTAAGATTGCTAACAAACAAGCATGAAATTGTCTACTAATAGTTTCACCACTTCTATAAAAATGTGCACCCATCATTCTATTTTTCTTATGGTGAGCTAATGTGTATAAGAAACCCGCAACCATCTCTTCCAAACATGTGTTTCTTGTTTCATTTAATCCACCAATATCTCTAACCATCTCTAAAAGAACACCAAATGTGTATCGATTTATACGAAGATAGTTCCTACACAAAGTGTCACTTTCTCTAATCATTCTATTCAAGTTGTGCAATCTCATTTTTCTCCTAGTTTTTTTATCAAGCTTAACATAATGGGAATCGTATATAGTTTTTCTCATCGAGTACAACATCAAATGTAGCAACACAACACAATTAATCATAGTAATTATGAACCGAATACAATCCCAATTTCTCTTCCTTTTCAAAGAAGTACCAATGCTAGCCATTTTCTGTACAAATGAACATCAATAAGAACATCAAAGAATTACCAAGCACCTTGTTTCCATGTATTCTTGAAAACCAAACAAACAAACAAACAATGATACATAATCAAGTTTCTAAAATCCCAATTTTTAATCATACTAAAACAACATCAATAATCCCAATTTCTAAAATCCCAAGTTTCTAAAACAACATCAATTTGGATATCAACAATCAACAAGATTCAACAATCAACAGCAACACGATATAGTTAATGATACAGCAACAAGATTCATCAATTTAATCATACACCAATACTGCTTCAACAATCAACACCATACAAGATTCAAACATCAATTTAAATGGGAAATCAACAAGCATCAACAAGCATCAACACAGTGAACTCAAATTTGGTTTCAACAGCAACAAGATTCAAGCAACTGAAAACGAAGAT
>NC_080049.1:22664871-22899871 GCF_026212465.1 Amaranthus tricolor
TTGTTTTCAACATTTAGCTCTATATGGTCATCAGTTTAATACTAACTCTCGCTCTATCTAAATTATCATTATAATATTATATTTTTAAAGTCAGTTATTTATAATTTTTTTTTAAAAAAATATAGTTTCAAATCAAATAATTAAATGGAAACAAACTAATGTAATCTAATAATTGAGATTCCTTTATGTTCAAGTGTTTTATTTTTGTGGACGGACAACTAACACAATTGCACATTAAGCAGTTCAAAACTAACCTAATTAGCATTTACATAGACTCTATTGCTATATTGCACCTGAAATCCATCTGAGCATTCTGGTGCACATACCTAAAGCTGACTAATTTAGTACTCCCTTTCTTTTTTTTAAAAAAAGTTCTCATTTGTCATTTTAGATGTACCATTTATTATGTCCCTAAAAATTTTTTTTATTTATTTCATAAATTTTGAAAAAAAATAATTCATCCTCATTTTAATATTTAAAATTGCTTATGATCTTTACATATCTTCCACTAAATTAATTTTAATATTTTCATATTCTTTATGATTCCCACATATTTCTCACTAATTTTATAAAAACATTTTTTCATTGGTTGTGCTATTATATTTTCTTCCACTAAGTTTCTTTTATTTTTAAACATTTTCATATTCCTTATAGTTTCCGTAACTATTGATTGTAGAAACTTCATTAAGAAACGAAAAAGTAGTTTATAATTCTGATGACACTTCCTCTGTCTCTTTGAATTTGTAATAAAAAAGTAAAAAAAAAAAAAAAACTCTCATACACTTAAATCTTAGGATGCAAAATTCAAAAGATAGTTTGAGAGTATACCCATTAACAGGCAGATCTATAAGTAGAAGTAAGAAGCAGTAGCATTTGTTAAATTTGTTTAGCCAAGAAATGAAAGAATAGATAGCAGACATTCATAATTAGGTACTCCTTTCCAGATAAGCGTACAGCAAAAGAATAAATGTTGAGTTATATAAAAACGGTCATTCCTTTGTTTATCAATTATGATGATTCATGAAACGCAATAAAGCTTTTGAATCATTAAAGTTACTCACTCATACACGCAATATTTTATCTTAATTAAAACTGCTTTTTATTAGTTTTATTTGATTTGATCGCATTAAACAAAGTCATTGTTTAAGATTGGGTTTAGGATCCTAAGCCTAAAGTGTTGGAAAAGGATACTATTGTCTTTACACTTACCTTAACTTTTTCAATTTAAAGCTTAGACCTGCATTGAAAGTTAATATTTATATGGAAAATTCAACATGGTGGAATCGGATTTTTATGAAATGTTAATAATAGCACTATTGTAAAATTTTTCCACATGGTAGCATTCAGTTTATACCTTATCTAACTACTGTAGCATTTTTCGTTAAGTTCTTGTCAATTTCCATTTAAATTATCATTTTGACGTTTCTACCCTTATTAAGTATTGGTTTTTGTCTTTATAATTTTCCTTAAACATTTAAAAGCGTTGATGAATTAAACGGTAAATGAAACATCAAAATGGTGAATTAATTATTTCAGAGCATAAAAATGATTTAGGGCAAATATAAAGACAAAAACCAACATTTAATAAGGGTGGAAAAGTCGAAATGGTAATTTAAACGGAAATTGATAAGACTTTGACGGAAAGTGCTACGACAGTTAGATAAGGTAATAAACTAAATGCTACAATGTGGAAAAATCTTACAAAAGTACTATCATTGACGTTTTATGAAAGTTCGATACTGCCATGTGGAATTTCCCTATTTATACAAGAGAAATAAAAATCAAACTAAATAATTAATTATGGAATAAACAATAGTCAAACTAGAAAAACAAAGATATTAAAGGATAAAATTAAGAGATTATCTCCTTTTCATCCCCAAATAAATACGATAATCTCTCGAGAAACTCTTTAGTAGATTTGGTGCATACAAAGATAGTGTGGACCAAGCTATTCCTACTCTTTTCACTCTCTTCACTCTTTATTACATACTCTAAAGTAATTGAAAAAAAACTTTTGAAAAAAATAATTTAATTTAATTTTTTTAATTTTTTTAATTTTTAATTTTAGTTTTATTTTTTTATTTTAATTTTTTTAAATTTTTAAATTATTAATTTTTAAATTTTTTTATTTATAATTTTTTAAATTTTAATTTTGATTATTAATTTTTAAATTTTTAATTTTTTAACTTAGATTTATTTTAATTTTTAAAATTTTTTAAGAGTGGAGTAGAATAGAGGGTAATGTGTAATAGTACAAGAGTGGAGTAGAGGTGAGGAGAGTGTAGATGTTGGTCCACACTAATAATAGTGTGGACTAAATCCATACTAGATTTCTTCTAATCTCTCATTTCTTCATCGTCCTTATACAGTTGTATTAATTTTCCTTTATATTCCTATTTATCTTATTTTTATATTTTAATTTTTAATTTCTCAATCTTTTTTATAATTACCCAATTACGCTTAATAAAAGCCTGCCTTAACAAGTAAAAGAAGAGATTATAATGGTCAAGATTTTGATTACCTCGGATTTTGATTAAGTGGGATTTCAGTCTAATGCTTCTATTTTCAATTGCATCATTTTCAAGTTTTATGAGCATTTGATCATGATAGTAACTCTAATACTTAGTAGTTCCTATATTTGTATAATAATTAATTATTATTTGACAATTTATGATTTCTTATTTTTAATTGCCACACTTTAATCTTAGTAAATAAAATGGAAAGAAATAATACTATTTTACCCTAATAAAAAAAGGTGCTGTGGCTTCCAATATGTTTCTTCTTTTATTTGTTAAAAAGTGTTGTGGCCCTATATGTTGTTTTACCATATTGATAAAATTATTTGACACTTTAGTTAATGTGTTGTTAGAGTTAAAGGTTATTTTGTATTGAAGGTAAATATTTAAGAGTAAAATAAAAGTCAAACTATATAAATAGCAGTAAGTAGTGATAATATTAAAAGTTAAAATGAAAGATATAAAATCATACATCATACAATATTATATAAGTATTGGAAAATTTCAAGTGTCATCTTCTAAAGAAGCATGACAAATATAAAATCATCATTGGGTGTGAAATGCTTACATGTCATTTTGATTAATTTTTTATTTAGTAATAGTATGACTAAAATCATACAATACGTAAAATTTCAAGTGTCATCTTCTAAAGAGGCATGACAAATATAAAATTATCATTGGGTGTACATGTCATTTTGATTAATTTTTTTATTTAGTAATAGTATGACTAAAATGGTAAATGAGTAAATTGAAACATATAACAAATATTAAGAAAATACATTTAGTAAAATTTTTTACTTAATGTATCTTTTGTCTTAGAATGGAAAATAAGTCCAAAACATTATGTAAAGTATATATAGTTGATTACATGACAATATTTATCTAATTTCGAATCTAATATTTTTTTGTTTAAAATGCGAGCTAAATTAGTTAAGTATTTGTATAATTTACTACAATAATTCTATTTAGTTAACTTGGAATTTAATATGTTCAATTGAATGAAAAAAGTTATGAATTGGGTAAATAATTTTAAAAACAAATGTCAGTAGTTATTTTTTGATTATAAAAAATCATATATTTGGTAAATTTAATGATAATAATATATACTTGCATTATTATTTAAAATTATTTTTTGTATATATTTTGTACTAACAAATTCGTATATTGTACGAGTTTTTACACTGATATAGTGATATAAGGAAGATGAAGCGAAAAAATAATCAACCTTATATTAAGGAGAAGGAAAAATATTTCCCTTTATCCAACTAGGATAAGGAGAGTAATTTTTTTATTTTTTGTTTTTAATTGCTTTACAATTATTTCTTACCTTAAATAATAACAATATTCTCTTAATTTTCTACTCCAATATCTTTGATTTTTTAATTTGACTTTTATTTTTCTTATAAATGAATTATTAATCTTACAACAGGAATAACTAAATGTTACAACTATTTTTCAACCCGAAATGTATTACTTTTTCACTTTTGGATTTGTTAATTTAAAGAAAAACAAAAGAAACGAAAAAGAAAAAAAGGAAAATAAAGCAAAGAAATATGGTCATCTAAAGCATATGTTCTTGTTCATGAGCTTTCTATCTTAATAGGGAGGATAGAGAAATTAGGACGGTGACTTGATCACTTGGTGGATCACTGGACCAGGTATGGTATCTAATCAAAGATATCAATACATATATTGCAATTATAAATCAATTATAAATATCTTCATTCCGGTTTTTTGGTTGATTTTGGTCAGTTTACAATCGAATTTTGTATCTATATTGGTTTTAACATAAATATTAATCCATTTATTATGTTGGTTAGATCATGTTCAATTACAAGATTGAATAAATATCTAATATCGAGTCTGTTATAAATACCTCTACACGTTATTTTTTATTTTCAATGATTTTGACTATTATATTCATGGATTAGAAATGTATTTTCTGTCTAATACTCCCAAAAGGTACTCTTGTATGAGACCATCTCACCATGAGATGGATCCATATAATAGTCTATTTCTTCAATTGATTACTTTAAAATCATAAGTAATTGTTTTAAGGTTAAGTAATCATTCTAAGACTATTAAAAGTAATTATATTAAAATTATAAGCGATCGCTCTAACGTTATAAGTAATCATTTTAAGACAAAAAATATTTATTGGGTCAACCCAATAAAAATAGTCTCACCGTGAAACCGTCTCATTTAAAAATTACTAATCATGTAATATCAGAAGTACTTCCTCCGTTTTGTTTTAGTCGCTACATTTGCATAGGCACGGGAATTAAGAAAAGTGATTGACCTACACTATAGCTGATTGTTTACTTTATAGGGTATAGTATTTTATTATTGTTAATTGAAAAAGAAAAAGGAAAAATAGGTTGTTAGGTTACTTTATAGAATATAGTATAGTATTTTATTATAGAGTATAGAGTATAGAGTAGAATAAAAATAGGGGTAGGTAGAACTTTAAATGATTGTTTTATTACTAAAAACGAAAATGTAGCAAGTAATATGAAATTGCCAAAAATAGAAAATGTAGCGGGTATTATGAAACGGAGGAAATA
The DNA here is from genome assembly GCF_026212465.1 of Amaranthus tricolor. Taxonomy (NCBI): domain Eukaryota; kingdom Viridiplantae; phylum Streptophyta; class Magnoliopsida; order Caryophyllales; family Amaranthaceae; genus Amaranthus; species Amaranthus tricolor. The sequence goes on from NC_080049.1 coordinate 22,669,952, forward strand.
TTAGTCCAACAAAAATAATTAATCAACTCTTAGCAAGGGCCCATTTATTCCGACATCTATGGCAATTCTATGGACTTTATAAAGTATCATTTATTCAACAAAACATCAAATATTCTATATACGAAAAACAAAAAATTTACGACATTATTAATATTTTTCTATTTAGCAGATATAATTAGTAAAATTTAGTGTGTCCTCTTCATAGAAACTATACTCACTCTCGGGGAATAGAAAACGACAACTCACATTTTTAAAGAATAGTTTGTAATTTATTATTAATATTTAAATAAAAAATTAATGTATAAGTAAAAGAGTATTTCTATGAATTGAAAGAAATATGGCTCAAACTTTAAAATTTAATTAAAACCAATTATTAATTTTTTAAAAGGATAGAAATTTGTAAGACCAATCAAATTCAATTATATTCAAATCTAAAGTAATCAAATTGAACAAAAGGCCAAATACATAATTACTTTATGCATTGTTTTTAAAATAATTTTTGAGTCCTAGTATCTTTAACTACGTAGTAGTGTATAATAAAAATTATTTGTTAAGACGAATTTAACAAAAACTCATATAGATATAATTTATCTTTTATATATCTCTCAAAAAACATATTTAATTTTTATTAATTAAACAAAAAGAAAAAATTCACAAAATTAAATAAAGAGTGATACAATTTGTTAAAACTACCACCATTTTTATTAATAGTCACACTTCACTCAAAAAGATCTCACATAAAAAAGAGTAAAGTATAGCTTTAAATAATCAAGATAGTATTAAGTGAAAGAGGTTATATTCATATCCTAAGCTTGAGTTAAGATCATCTCATTACTTAAAATGTAATGGAGGGTCTATTACTCAGTCTAATAGCTTTAAAAAGAGAGATTTTACATTTTATTTTTTATTCTAAAATAGGTGTCAAAATCCTAATACACAAATCCTTGTGAGAGACGGACTATTTGAGAGACCATTTCTAATTGGATCGGCCCATTGTATATTTTTTAAAATATTATAAGTAGACAATAAGAATGTTTAAGTAGACATTTAAGATATTAAAAGTAGGCATTAAAAATACGATAAGTAAGCATTAAGAATAATGTAAGTAGGCATAAAAATTAGATAAGTAGACATTAATTTTTGATGTGTTGGGCCTTTAATACATCTTCGAAGAGACTAATTAATCCTAATATGAGTAATAAAGAGAATCTAATCCCTAAGATGCCACATAGTGTAGCCTGCCAAGATCCTAAGCACCTTGCAATTAGCATGGAAGATGGGAGTACGGCCTCGTTTTCTGCTATCAATACTGTCCTTTTAAAATTACACGTGTCTAAGTTTCTTTGCTTGCTTATTTGATTTTTATTTCGTTTTCCCTTTAGCTAATTCGAATGCAAGATGAATTGATTGTTCTTTCCTTTTTTTCAAATCGTTCTTCTTAAATAGTCCCTCCTATTTATCTTAAGTGTTCTATTTATTTTATACGCTCTGTTAAATATACTTATTTAATTTTTAATATATTTAATTATATATAATAAAAAATTATAGAAAATTATTATTAATAACCTTCATATTAAAACTAATCAAATAAGATCTCACATGACTATATTTTATCTTATAGATTAATAATAAAATACAATTTAAGAGTGATCAATAAATAGTGTCTCAAAAGTAAATGGGACACCTAAGTTGAATTGAAGGGAGTAAAATTTATGAATTTTAGAATTTTAGAGTTAAATTTGGACAATGATTTTTCATTGATTTGTTTCAATTTATATTTTCTATATATCAACTTTTTAAAATTTTAAAAAAAGTCACATTTAAAATTATTTGACTTTTAACTTTACATTGAAATCTGGACAAAAAGTAAATGGGAATAACAAAAGAAAACCGAGAAAGTATAAGATACAGTTACACATTATCTTCACCACATATTTTTAAATTAGGAGATAATAACGAGTATTTTTATATATTTTCTCTGTTCCAATTTACTTTCAATATTTGTTTTTTCACGCAATCCAGTACACTAATGAAATAAGATCTTATTTGACTATGTTTTAACCTATAAATTAAAAACTTATCACAAACTAAATGTGATGAATAAATAGTGTCATTTTTCAATAGTTGCGAATAATTTAAAAAGTAAAAAAGAGCCACTAATTATAAATTTAATGTAATAAATTACTCCTTTATCTTAGTTTTATGATAGTAATTTTTTGTTTGAATAGTTAGGAAAGGTAATAAGAAACAAATTTATGTAGGGAGTGTTAAAAAAGAGAAGAAATGTGTTAACAAGAGTTCTTTTGTCTTCTTGAAAAAGTACCAAAGTGTTTAGTAAAACAATTAATTTGTAGTTGGAAAAAATATAAAAAAATAGATAATAAAAATAAATAGTTAAGATTAAGAGAGAGTAAATTTGTAAATGACATTAAAATTAAGGATGAGACTATAACCAAAAAAGAAAATAGCGTAAATTAAATGAGATCTGGAGAATTGATTGAGGAGCTTACTCATAAGAATAGGAGTAAAATTTTGTTTTAACAAATAGCTTCTCTCTTTAAATTCATCAACACAATATTATCTATTTTCTCATTAATTACCAAATATATCTATTTTGTTCTGAAAAAATATTATATTTCTCTTTGCTATTAATTCAAAGGGACGGTATGGTGTTCCGATGAAAAATAAAACTAACATAACTTAATTAAGGGTCATTGAAAGTACAAATGACCCACTAGGTACAGCTAATAAGGAATAAACATGCCAACAAAATTATGATCATTGATGAAGGTCATGACTCATGATTGATGATGAGAAATCTCTCCCATTCCTAAGGAATTTAAGCTTCTGCAAAGCTCTATGTAAAGTTATGTATCTCTAGGCATAAATACAGGAGATTACCCCACTACAACCTAGTATAATTAAAGATTTAAGGAACACTCTATGAACAAGTGATCCTCAAGGATTTAACAACACTATTTTACATAAATAAAGGGAAAAATAGGAGTATTTAACCTGTAAAAATAAAAGAAATAAACAAGAACAGAAAATTGGGACAATTTAGCACCAGCTTTTTTCCAAGATGAAAAGAAACTCAATGGAAAATAAAAGTAGATTCTCTTCACTTTTACCACTTGGAAACAGATCTATCTTTAGAATAGCAATCTTCTCCTTTTACAGTAAGTAGATCACTAACACATGATCTAGACTCCTAGAGGGATAATCACCAAAACATATGCCCTCCTACATATCAAAGCAATCATATATATTCATTTTGCCAAATAACTATTGGCTATATTTAGCTGAAATTATTGTCTTAAATATTAGCAGATAAGCCAGTCGTTTAAGTTAGCTGTTAAGAAGGTATTTGGTAAAAATAATGTTTAGTCGTTGGTTGTTTATTAGAGAAACAAAAGTTAATTAAAAAGTTACTTCAAGTATTCTTTTAATTTTGGCTTGAAAGTCAGCTTTTCAACTAACTTAAAAGTTAATTATCAAACATTTTCTTAATTGTTTAACCAACCAAAAACCAAAAGCTAAAAACAAACCAAAACACCACTATAGTAGTCATTAACCAAACAAGCTCATAGATGGCATTAGCATTACCATTTTTATAGAATAGAAAATGAAGTGTACCCCATATAGAGTTTTTTAGTAACAAAATTTTATTTTTAAACTTCTATTTTTTTAAAAAAATTCTAGGGTAAAGCGAGATAACCTCAAACATGCAAGAGTGATGTCCATTTAGGTGTCTAGGTGAGTTTTAGGTATAATATCTTAGATAGGATTAATTTCGGTTCTTTGAATAAATGTAACTATCTAGACAATTTGAATTTGATTTTTAGATACAAGCTATCATATTTAATTTTGATTAACCGGGATAACTTTGAATAGTTGTAGGCAAGAGGAGAGAGAAAAAAATTAACATAGTGATGATAATCAAATCTTGTCATATAAATAAAACGCAAAAATTATTAATCACTAAATAAACCTATGAATCTATATTTTAATAATTTAATACATAAATTTATATAAACCAGAATTCGATTTATTTTTAGAGAGAGATTGTTTGATGGGCTATTGAAGAAAGGTATAAAAAAAGGAAAAGCAAAGTCATGCTTAGCAATAGAAAAAAATATTAAAAAAAAGGAATGAAGGTTTAACTAGCTGACATCACTTCACTTCAGTACATAGTTCTGGGCATCTAGATCTTGTAGCCTACAGAAGGTTCCTTCTACAAACACTCTTTTCTATCTCTTTCTATTTTCAACTCTCAATTTGTCTATCATCACCAAAAACCAAACATTCAATGAATTCAGCAATGAATTGCTATGATAGACAACACAAAATAATTAAAATTAAAAATTTCTCACAATGAAATTCCAAAATTTTTTCAACCTTTTATTGATCATATCACTAACCTTATCTATTGTAATCAATGGTGAGAAATTCATCAGTGTTGAAAAAACCATCAGAAGAATCCTGCACCAACCATTGTTCCCAGCAAGCTCATCACCTCCACCTGACCCATCATCATTGGCCCCACCACCACCACCTGATGCATCCGGGTACGACCTGGATCAGCCTTTCTTTCCGGAGGTACCAGCGGGCGGAAGCCCGTATCAAAACCCACCACCACCATCACTACCAGCTCAATCCAATGGGCTTAGTCCAATACCAACTGCCACTCAGCCCACTAAGCCAACCAAGAAAGTGGCAATTGCTGTTTCTGTGGTGATAGTAACATTAGGAATGCTATCAGCATTGGCATTTTATCTGTATAAACACAGGGTTAAAAACCCAGTTGAGACACAGAAATTGGTTGGAGGAAATTCTGGTGGTGCAAATAATTTAAGGACCTATACAGAAGAATCAAGGGTACCCCCTTCAAATTTTCTGTATATTGGGACAGTAGAGCCTTCAAATCAAAGATCATTGAATCATGATGATATAGCTAATGGATCACCTTACCATAAGCTAAATAGTGATAGTAATATGGTCAATAATGTTCCATCTGTGAAGAGGTCAGATCGATATAGGCCAAGTCCTGATTTGCAGCCATTGCCACCATTGAGTAGAGCACCACCTAGGAGTGTAGCTGTGCCACAGAGGATTACTTCTCCAACAGCTACTTTTTCATCTTCTGATGATGAAAGGAGTGATACTCTGTTTTATACACCTCATGGGTCAATTCATGGCTCTGTTGGTAGTGCTGATGATGGGTCTTGGAGTAAAGCTATACGTTCGATTGGATTGGGTTCAAAGGGTGAAAGTCATGCTTATAATGGTGGGAATTCTTTTCCTTATTCTAAAAGGACTTCACCAAGATCATGGGGTTTAGCTTCATCATCTCCTGATGTTATTAAGCATGCCATCATTCCGTCTATTAAGGCGGCAGCTCCTCCTCCTCCTCCGCCTCCCCCACCTCCGCCACAACCGGAGATGGAAGCCAATGATATAAAACAATATCATTCTCAAGGGAAGCAAGAAATTATGTCAAATTTACCCAAGAGGGCAAAATTTGCTGCACCACCACCGCCACCGAATTTAGCATTGCTTCGATCAATAAGCAATAGCAGCCCATCTCAACCGACCTCTAAACCCCCACCTCCACCACCACCTCCTCCTCGACCACCTCCGCCTCCACCTCCACCGTTGGCACGAGCATCAAACTCGACAGCACCAAGGAAAGTAAGTAGTGCAGTGGAAGATGGGCCACAAATGCCACCATCAAAGCAACAATTACAGACTCCTAATCAAAGAGAAGGCCTAAGAGAGAATTTTAAAACAGATGAAGAGATCAGAAATGGATGTAGCTCTTCAGGAAGGCCTAATGGGGATGACATAGATGAGAAAAGACCCAGATTGAAGCCATTGCATTGGGATAAAGTAAGGGCCACTTCAGATCGAGCTACAGTGTGGGACCAGCTGAAATCAAGCTCCTTCCAGTAAGCTCACCTACTATTTTTGTGCCACTCGTACATATTTATTATTCAATCAGAGTTTTCACCATACTGGAAATACCATTGCAGGTTAAATGAAGATATGATGGAAAGTCTATTTGGGTGCAATACAACTACTACGGTTAAGAAAGAAACAACAAGAAAATCGGTTCTTCCTCCTGTTGAGAAAGAGAACCGGGTTTTAGACCCAAAAAAGTCTCAAAATATTGCCATATTGTTGAGGGCATTGAATGTGACACGAGACGAGGTTGCTGAAGCACTTACTGATGGTATTGATATCTCTTCTTTATTCAGGCTAATTCATTACTGCTTTATTCAAATATCTTGATCAAATTTGTATTCCAGGGTCCTAAAATTACCGATATATTAGATCATATATATAGCAATACCGTATGGGTTTGATCATGTGTTTATACTTTTAACCCTGATTGTATGATAGCTTGATCAGTCTGTCATGAGAACTCTGATTCTTGAAATAGTCATAACTAATCCCTTGATAATATGCAAGTATTAGCTAAACCCTAGGGGGTCAAGTGCACTCTGCGTAAAGAGCAGGAACGGGCCAGAATTGATGAAGAATGTTTAGAGACGGAGCTTATGACAACCTCTTTGTTCTTTGGAATAGAGTATATATAACATAACCTGGGCCTTCAACATGATATATAATTTACAAGGGCAGGGTTGCGTCTACCAACCCCTCCAAACTATGCTTGAATGGGAATCACTTGACGACATTGAGATAATAAAATGTTATTTAGACAATAAGATGACAGAAATGGCCCTTATATAGTGGAAGCCGGATATAGTTTTTAAACTTAGGGGCCGCCAATTAAGGTCATTCCTACTTGGCTTAAGAACAATGTTCAATTTGATGATTTCTCTTGGAAAAGGTGGAGCATGCTTATTGTTTTGGCCCTCAGAGATGTACATCCATATAGATGTATAATCAACGATAGGAATCACATTCTTATGATACAACAAACTTTATAATTGGAGTGACAGTTGCACTACAATCTTCATTACCCTAATGCTATCAATTGGCAGGTTTTACGGAGGGGTGTACGCAAATTTTTCCTTGTAATAACAAAGAGATTATTTTCAATTGACCAGCTACACGATACACCAAAATGCATGCTTAAGTTTATCACTAGAATTTTGCACAAATTTGACTTTGGATTTCTCCGAGCAGGGAATTTGGAAGGCTTGGGTGCAGAGCTCTTTGAGACATTGGTCAAGATGGCGCCTACCAAAGAAGAAGAAATAAAACTGAAGGACTACAATGGTGATCTTTCTAAACTAGGTGCTGCTGAGAGATTTCTCAAGGGGATACTTGATATACCATTTGCTTTCAAAAGAGTTGAAGCTATGCTATACAGGGTTAACTTTGATGCAGAAGTGAAATACCTAACAAAATCATTTGAAACCCTAGAGGTAATATTGCAGATATCTCCAACTTCAATCACAGAGTTTTTCTTTTCTAAAATAAAATACTTTACATGATTTCTGCATACTGATCAACAACTAAACATCATTTACAGGTAGCTTGTGAAGAACTGAAAAACAGCAGACTCTTCCTCAAACTCCTTGAAGCTGTTCTCCAAACAGGGAACAGGATGAATGCAGGAACAAATCGTGGAGATGTGAAGGCTTTTAAACTCGATACACTTCTTAAACTAGTAGACATCAAGGGAACAGATGGAAAGACTACATTACTCCACTTTGTGGTTCAAGAAATCATAAGGTCCGAAGGTATAGGAACGGATGTCAATGCTCAAACACTTGACCAAATAAGCTCTACTAAGAAAGAAGAAGAGTTCAGGAAGCAAGGATTGCAGATAGTTTCAGGACTAAGTAGAGAGCTAGGCAGTGTAAAAAGTGCAGCTGGGATGGATTCAGACGTCCTAAGTAGCTACGTGTCAAAGCTAGAAATGGGCCTTGAAAAAGTCAAGTTGGTATTGCAACACGAGAAGCCAGATTCGCATGGAAGATTCTTCGAGTCCATGAAGAAGTTTCTAAAAGAAGCCGAGGATCAAATAGCCCGTGTCAAAGCACACGAAAGGAAAGCGTTGGCTCTTGTAAAAGAAGTGACACAATATTTCCATGGTGACACAGCAAAAGAAGAAGCACACCCTTTCAGAATCTTTCTCATTGTAAGAGACTTCCTCTCTATTTTGGATAATGTATGTAAGGAAGTTGGAACAATGGAGAGTAGGAGCATGATGGGCACAGCTCGATCTTTTCGAATATCAGCATATGCATCATTACCAGTCCTCACAAAGTATAATGTTAGAAGAGATGACAGTTCAGGAGACGAAGGAATGTCTTCATGAAACAACAGAATAATGCCATTCATATTCAAAGATGTAAATGAGTCAGACCATCAAATGAAAAGGGATAAAGAAAAGAGCAAATCTAGCTCAAGTGACCATTCATTTATTTCCCTATGAGAGGCAAGAAATACATATAAGAAATTAAAGTATGTCGGTCAGGGAAAAGAAGATTCTTAAGAGGCATTGACAAGAATCAATTGACCCTATGGGGAAAATTATAGGAGCATCTCCAGCATCATCTTCTGAAAAAGACCCACCAACTTCAGTGTATAAAATTGAGCATTTTTGAGCTTTAGCGGAAGCATTATACTGTAGACAGCTTTAGTCCTTTACTACAACCTACATTTTGGAATTATTATTCCCTGTAAAATATTTTGATACTTTCTGGTTTAATTTCCTACCAAATATCTTAATAAATGATACAACCGTCCGCATATTTTTTTAAATTAATTACACTTGCACATTAATGCTGTCATTATCATGAAGCTTTTTTTCTTGTTCAAGTCTAGCAAACAAGAGATGATGTGATTGATTTTCCTATTTCCCATTGTTCTAGTTAGTACTCAAGTTTTTGGCCACAATGATGTAAAAGAGATTCGATCTATTCGTCATGCTACCACCATAGCATATTTGCATGAGTCTACCATTAACACCTAAATATTTTAGATAGATAAATAATATAAAGGTGTAATTTTTATACATTAACCAAAAGCGGAAATTTTTTAATTTTAACTTTCCTTTTAACATAATTCATGATTCACCACATTTTCAAACATTTTGTATGGTGGATCGTGGATGGTCTTCGCCCATTAAGGATTAATTTTGCACAATGCAAGGGTGAAGTTAATTGTTAGCTATTTAAATAGTTATTACTTGTGGGTAATTGACTAGTTGTAGATATATGAAAGTAAATATTAGAAATTAGCACCATTAATTAGTTGTGTAACATAATATATATTAAAGCACTATTTTAACCTAGTAATCCACTAATAAGTAATTATTTAAATTTGCAATACAAATTAAATATGTCTATAAAGACATAAAGTAAGACACATATAATGATAAATTTGGGCGTTTACACGAGACATACGAGGAGAGTTAGTTGCACGCAAATACGATGAGTTAAAATTAATTGGTATTAGGAGGTGTTGTCCATCAAACTTATATATTCTCTTCTTGTTCGATGTAAAATGGGTTACTTTTCCATAGACTAAACACTAGTTTACTGATCTAAATTTGGACAAACTTAGGTCTTCCTTTCGCTGTCCCCAAAAAACGAAAAGGTAAAAATTTGAGACATGAACCGGAAAATATGGGCAATCATGACGATTTATGAAGAATTAATTGGTCTAAACTTTACTTGAGCATAGTGGTCGCCAAATGCTTGTGAAAATGACTGAGTGAGCAGCAAAAACAAAAGAGAAAACAAATGTAGAAATTTGCATTTAAAGGACAAAATGATAAATGAAGTAAAAAATTACCAAACAAAATTAAAGAACCTACCGACACTGAGATTTGGAGAAAAAAATTGCCGTCTTCTCTACTTTACTTGTAGCGCGAGTGGAACATTCAACAATTCACTGTATTTTGAACTTTGAAGCTACGTTACTTGACATCTTGAGAATATTATTCTCTATTGTCAAATTATATCCCATACACTAAAACAAATTCTCTTAACAATCATCTTCAATTCATTATCGCATCTTGCCACATTTGAGCAATGATCTCTAAGTAAGATATTGAGTTTAATTATGCCTAGTATTCTTCTTTTCTTAACCTATTTTATAATTCTCCTAAAAAATAATCATTTTGAATTAGGTTATTGGCAAAAAGAAAATTAATACTTGGAGTGAAAAAGTAATTTACTCGATTATAATTGATTTTTAGTTACTAATTATAACTAATTTCTATTAATTGAAATTGATTTGTACTAATTAAAATTTTTTATTTAAACTCATTGCTTTTTAGTTATAAATTATAGATAAGTTGTATTGATTAAAACTTTGAAAGTGATACAAATATAGTATCAAGGGTTAAGACTCCTACAAGGGACATGCATAAACAAGACATTACATTGGACTTGTCATCTACGCCAAATGCACGTGGGACACAAGGGGCTCCCACAGATACTCCTCAACAATCACTCATGGACCCAAGAGCAAGTGACCAAGTCAAGGAAGCCCAATACGCCACGAAAATCAGTATCAAGGACTCAACAGAACAGACAGGACCCAAAAACAAAGGAACAGAGCTATCTGTCAAACAGCTGACCTTGGTGAACCGCCTGAGTTCAGACTGGAAGTACTTGGACCGGGAAGAAGGGTGGAATGACATCTCACCACATGGGCCAAGCCATCAAGGGCCAAGAGTACTGCTGATTGGTGCACCAGGAAGCCTGTGGAACAAGCTAAAGGAGGGTCAGTCACCAGTTGGTAAAAGTCAGAAAAATGACTAAGTATAGGACTCTCTATATAGCCTTATGCATAGCCTTCTGTTTTGTTAGTTGATTACGTGTATTAGTTAGTTGCTTTGTAACGGCTAGTTTAGGATACAAAGCCTATAAATACATGGGCTCTCTCTGTAATAAAACACGCTTGAACATTGTTTGAATATCAATAATACTTGAGGTATTTTTCAGAAAAAGGATTTTTCTGAGTTTTGAAGTTTGTTTGCAAACTTCATCAAGGGTTGTGGAGCAACCTTTGGCCGAAGGGAATACAAGTTACGGAGTGATTTGGATTCTCAAAGGCACCTTGCAATCAAGGCTTTACAATCCTTGCATTGTACCTATCATTGTTTTAGTCAAAAGGCACGATCAAGGCCTCTGTTCACCATCATCAGAAAAACAAGAACTCAGTTCTTTGTATGTGTGTGCGAGTCTGTGTGTTAATTGATGAGTGTTTGAATGTTTGAGTGTGTTTCTGTTTGAATTAGTTAATCCATTTCAATCTTTACATTACAAAGAACATTCCTCGCCCTTGATTACGCATCAACATGGTATCAGAGCCCAGCCACGAATTGGGCAAAGGTAGCACATATTGACATTCTGAGGAAAGAGGTTTCATTGTTTCTGGGTTTGTCAAAGGAATAAGCGTCGGGCGATTTTGAAGCATCGTGGGAAAATTCAATCATCATTGATTCCACGACATACAGGGAGTGATTCCTCCTATACATTTCATTTGTCATTCAATTGTTTACATAATTTCTTTTTCAGACACCAACACACACGAATTCTCTGGATTTGTTGTTCTTGCATTTTCGATTTCCGCACTCATTTCATCAATATTTTTTGTCGTGCATTACTGGTTAAACTAGCTGTCTCTGGTCGAGTGGATATGACCATGGAGGAAAGATTTGGGATATTAGAAGAAAATATGAGAATAGTCATGTAGACTTTGAATCAATTAAGGATCGACAATCAACAGGATAGAACATCAAACCCTAATTTGCGACCCTACGAGGATAGAACTGTTAAAATTGATATCCCTGAATTCGATGGACATTCCTATGACCCTGGGAAATATCTTGAATGGGAAGATCGAATAGATAACTACTTTGAATTCAAAAACACACCCCCAGATCAACAGTACAAATTAGCCAAGGTGAAATTGATTAAATCAGCTGCTATTTGGCTTGAAGGAGTGCAGAAGCGTAGAGTCAGGGAAGAGAGGGGTAGGATTAACTCTTGGACCAAGTTAAAGAAACATATAAGAAGGAAATATGTTCCAACTACATACAAGCAGCAGCAATATGTTCAATTTAGTGCTTTAACCCAAGGGAGTAAGTCTGTGCAGGAGTACATCCATGAATGGAATAGGCTAAGTGTTCTTTGTGACATTAATGACCCCGAGGAGTTGAGAGTGAGCAAGTTCATAGCAGGACTGAGGGAGAACATTAGGCATCAACTGATGATCACACCTGACTTGACTGTGCATTCAGCAGGGCTGCAAGCCATTAAGCTTGAGAGGTTTGCCAACAGATTCACCTATACACCAAAGCAAACCAGTAGAACCTATGCCCCTAGGAATCCAAACACTACCACTGCACCTAAGAAAGACACTCAGAACAGTGGACAAAGAACCAACACAGTGAGGGGAGACCCACCTGCAAACCCAAAGGATGTAGTTTGTTTCAAATGCAATGGGAGAGGGCACTATAAGAGGGATTGTCCTAATGCTAGGGCCTTCACTATGAGAGAGTGAAATGACATTAGGCAAGACACCCGACCCAAAAAGATTCTTGTTGCCAGGAATGGTCAGGAAGAAGAGATTTACCCCCCAACTTTGAGTGATGATGATGGCACCTATATAGAGGATGAAGAAGGGAATAGACACAGATTTGAGGGAGACACAGAGGAGGAGGAAGATGAGGATCTGGAAAGGGTTTTGCTTGAGGAAGGGCACCTTAGTTTAGTCATTAGGAGGAGTTTCCACACCACAGCCTTAGCTAAAAGGTCTGACCAAAGAGAAAATATATTCCAAACAAAGTGCAAAATACAGGGGAAGGTATGTGACCTCATCATTGACAGTGGGGGTGAGTCCAATTGTGTGAGCAAACAGTTGGTGAATGAGCTGAACCTTGATATCAAACCCCACCCTCACCCCTATAAGTTGAAGTGGTTAGACAACAAGGCTAGTGGAACAGTGAGCAAACAATGCTTAGTAAGCTTGACTTTGGGGACATATACTGATGAGGTGATGTGTGATGTTTTAGAGATGGATGCTTGCCACCTATTGCTAGGTAGACCTTGGCAATATGACAAGAAGACCACCCACAATGGTTATACCAACACATACACCCTTAAGCATAATGGGAAAAGAAAGGAGCTGGTACCCCTGCCCCCACATAAAGTTGTTCCCCCTAAACCATCCAAGGCACCCTTACACTTGATAACCAGAAGAGAGTGTGAGAGAGAGATTGAAAAGGGAAACGAGATGTATATTCTGATCACTAAGGAAGTGCAAGACACTACACCCATACCCCCTGAATTACAGAGTCTATTGGAGCAGTATAGTGATGTTTTTCCAAACGACCTACCACCTGGTCTACCTCCTGTGAGGGGTGTTGAGCACCAAATAGACTTAGTCCTAAGAGCCAGCTTGCCTAACAAGCCTGCCTATAGATCCAACCCTAAGGAAACTAAGGAATTACAAAGGCAAGTGGATGAGTTAATGCAAAGAGGATATGTTAGGGAAAGCTTAAGCCCCTGTGCTGTGCCTACCCTGTTAGTGCCAAAGAAAGATGGCACATGGAGGATGTGCATAGACAGCCGTAGCATGAACAATATAACCATCAAGTATAGGTTCCCTATACCACGAATTGATGATATCCTGGATGAATTAGGAGGCTCAGAATGGTTTAGCAAAGTGGATCTCAGAAGTGGATATCACCAAATACGTATGAAACAGGGGGATGAATGGAAAACTACATTCAAGACCAAGTATGGGCAGTATGAGTGGCTTGTGATGCCCTTTGGCTTGACTGGAGCCCCCAGCACTTTCATGAGGCTGATGAATGAGGTGCTTAGACCCTTCTTAGGAAAATTCATAGTGGTTTACTTAGATGACATACTTGTTTACAGCAAGGGAATAACAGAACACTTAAGCCACCTCCAACAATTATTTGAAATGCTGAGAAAACAGAGGCTTTATGCTAAGCTTGAGAAATGTAGTTTTCTCCTACATGAAGTGAGTTTCCTAGGCTATATTATAGGGAAGGAAGGAGTGAGGGTTGATCCTGCTAAGGTCCAAGCCATACAAGAGTTAACCCACACCCACCACCCTCACACAGGTGAGATCATTTCATGGTTTAGCCTCCTTCTACAGAAGGTTCATAAGGAATTTTAGCTCTGTTTTAGCACCTGTAATAGAGTGTACTAAACAGGGGAGGTTTGAATGGACCCATGTTGCTCAAAGGGCTTTTGAAACCCTCAAGGAGATGATGTGTAAGGCACCCATCTTAAAGCTACCTGACTTTACCAAGCCATTTGAGTTGGAATGTGATGCTAGTGGGGTAGGAATTGGGGCTTGATGCAGGAAGGAAGACCTATTGCTTTTTTCAGTGAAAAATTGAATCACAGCGGATTGAATTATTCCACATATGATAAGGAATTTTATGCCATTGTTAGGGCTTTTGAGCACTGGTCCCATTACCTCAGGATACAACCATTTGTCTTGCACACAGACCATGAATCCCTAAAGCACATAAACAGCCAACAGAAGCTAAGCAGCAGACATGCTCGATGGGTCGAATTTATGCAGACTTTTGATTTTTCAGCCAAGTATAAAGTAGGAAAAACCAATAATATAGCTGATGCCCTCAGTAGGAAGTACAATTTACTTGGGATAGTAGGATCTAGAATCTTAGGTTTTGAATTTATAAAGGATCAGTATTCTGTTTGCCCTGATTTTACTGAAATTTATCAGTCATGTAGAGACAAACCTCAAGGCTTATTTAGTATTCACCAAGGCTTCTTGTTCAAAGGTAACAAATTATGCATACCTAGGCTTCCTCTCAGGACTGTTTTGGTGAAAGAAGTTCATGAAGGAAGCATAGCAGGCCATTTTGGAATCCAAAAAACCTTAGACATGCTAGCCAAACACTTCTACAGGCCTAAGATTCTTGGCACAGTGGGAAAACATATTCTGAAATGTGAGAATTGTCTTAAGGCCAAAGTGACCTTTCACAAGGGAGAATACATACCCCTACCTGTTGCACACAAGCCTTGGGAGCACATTAGCATGGATTTTATAATGGCTTTACCAAAAACAAAGAGAGGCAAAGATGCCATCATGGTGGTTGTAGATAGATTTTCAAATATGTCTCACTTTATAGCTTGCACTAAGGTGGTTGATGCTCAAAGCATTGCAAGGTTGTTCTTTGCTGATATAGTTAGGTTACATGGCATACCAAAAACCATTGTTTCAGATAGGGACAGTAAGTTTCTCAGCTATTTTTGGAAAAGCTTGTGGAAGATGGTAGGCTCTAAGCTATTGTTTAGTACTGCCTACCATCCACAAACGGATGGCCAAACAGAGGTGACCAATAGAACCTTGGGCACCCTGCTCAGGTCCTTAATAAACAAGAATATCAATACCATTAAGATATCACTAAGACTTGCTAATTTCAAATGATTTCATCCAACTCCCAATAGCTCCAAATTTTACATTCTGACCAGAAACTTTTATGGCCATTTCGGACAGTTTAGAAAATTCAAATTAAAAATCCGACTTCACCGCTGCGTTTGGAACGCATCAATTACCTTGGGTACCAAATTTCATAATTTCTAGCATCCGATTACTATTTTTAATTATTTTAAGCGTTTTAACGAGTTTTAAAACGCATCGGTTAAATAAAACAACAACGAAACACACCCAACACTCGGATCGGGACGCCACTACCGAGGCAGCAGCTGCTGTCCATAAATTCCTTCTACTTTAATTATTTTTATTTTTATATATATTTTTTTTCCTATTTAAATTATTTAATCCTTTTTAAATCTCCATACCAAAATACACCTAACCAAAACCGAATTTACATTTTACTAAAATAAAACAAATAAAACCAAATCTCCTATCACACAACCACTTGATATTTCCACACATCTAACAATACATAAAATCCCATCAACAATCTAAACCATCATCAAAAACATAAAACTAGCAACTTAAGACATACTCATCCACAAGATCCTTCAAGAGCAATTAAAGTTTCATAAACCATGATAATTAAATTAAATACTTGATTCTCTTATCAAATTAAAATTTTGTAGAGAATCATATATCATCATTTTTGAATCAAAACATATATATAAGGACAATCCTTTAAACAAATCAAATTTTGTTAAAGGATTTATAAACTCATGGATACCTACATTACTTAATCCATACACTTAAAATTTCTTCTAACAAACTAAAATCTTGCTACAGAAATATAAATCATAAAATAAATCCATTTTTAACCTTTGAATAGATTTTATTCTTATAACAAATTTAAACTTTGTTAAAGAATGCAAATCAAGGAAAATTTTATATAATAGAAATAGGATTAGTAGAGAAAATTATATATAAAAGAATGTGTATTCAATCCTCCTAAAAATCATAGGATATCATCATACATAAAATATATTTCACCTTAGAAATCTTATGAATAAGATTTATAATAACAATTTAAATAAACTTACCCCTTGAACAAAAGATTGAATTGAACAAACCAAAAGAATTTTTTTTTTCTTTAGGCAGCCGAAACCAAGAAGCAAGGAGGAGAAATTTTTCTGATTTTTTTTTATGTTTCAAGGGATGTTTAAAATGGTGATTAAAGATGCTTGAAATGCCTTGAGAATTAATGAAGAAATTAAGGACCCATCTTAAAAGCCGAATACATCATTTTGAGAGGAGTTACAAAAACTCCTCCCATACTCCCCAAGACCGGCAGCCCCTTCCAACTCCCCACATATATTTTTTTTTAATTAATTAATTATTTAATTAATTGAGTAATTATTGTGTTATTATCACAATCGAAACAAAACGTCATGCGATAAAATTCGTTACCGTTAAAATTAACCTACTTTGTTACTTATAATTAACTATGTAAAATAATATAATTTAATATCACTTATTTATTTTATTTTGTTATATTTTATTTTATTATATTTTATTTATTTTTAAACCCGATAAATTACGGGGTGTTACAACAGAGCTATCTGTCAAACAGCTGACCTTGGTGAACCGCCTGAGTTCAGACCGGAAGTACTTGGACCGGGAAGAAGGGTGGAATGGCATCTCACCACATGGGCCAAGCCATCAAGGGCCAAGAGTACTGCTGATTGGTGCACCAGGAAGCCTGTGGAACAAGCTAAAGGAGGGCCAGTCACCAGTTGATAAAAGTCAGAAAAATGACTAAGTATAGGACTCTCTATATAGCCTTATGCATAGCCTTCTGTTTTGTTAGTTGATTACGTGTATTAGTTAGTTGCTTTGTAACGGCTAGTTTAGGATACAAAGCCTATAAATACATGGGCTCTCTCTGTAATAAAACACGCTTGAACATTGTTTGAATATCAATAATACTTGAGGTATTTTTCAGAAAAAGGATTTTTCTGAGTTCTGAAGTTTGTTTGCAAACTTCATCAAGGGTTGTGGAGCAACCTTTGGCCGGAGGGAAGACAAGTTACGGAGTGATTTGGATTCTCAAAGGCACCTTGCAATCAAGGCTTTACAATCCTTGCATTGTACCTATCATTGTTTTAGTCAAAAGGCACGATCAAGGCCTCTGTTCACCATCATCAGAAAAACAAGAACTCAGTTCTTTGCATGTGTGTGCGAGTCTGTGTGTTAATTGATGAGTGTTTGAATGTTTGAGTGTGTTTTTGTTTGAATTAGTTAATCCATTTCAATCTTTACATTACAAAGAACATTCCTCGCCCTTGATTACGCATCAGAAAGTAATCGAGTTTTATAAATTGTAGCTAATTATTATTGATTTTTATTGATTTTTGTTTACTAAAATTGAATTTTACTTATTGCTTATTTATTAAGGTGGACTAAACATGGTCTTAATTATGTTAGGTCCAAGATCCTCATTTTAATTGCTTCTTCCATTCTAATTTACTTGTACTAAAATAAATTTTTGCACTATTCATTATTTAAAGTATTTTGTATATAGCAAGTATTATACGAGAAAAAAACATAGTCATGTGGTATCTTGTTTTATTCATCTCGTCCCATATTTTTATAATATTAAATTTTTATAATTTTTAATTATTTTAAACTCTAAATACAAACAATTCGACAAACGCATTAAAATGCAAAAAGTGTTTAAATGCAAGTAAATAAGAACGCAGAAAGTATAACTCATAATAAAGTCAAAGATTGTATGTGATATGGTCAAACTCAGGTCAAAGATATACCATAAAATAGTCAAGTTCAAATGCTCAGTTTTTGATCAAATATCAGCATGTTTCATCAACTATCACTATTATAATTACCCTCAAAAATTCAAATGAAGTAAGTTTACAAGTCATAAAAAGTCTACAAGTTTTTTAAAACTCTTTGAATCTCTGTCTGACTTAATTATAATGGAGTTTTTCTGAGTGTCACCACCCCAGTTAACCTTTGTTTGCTTAATACTTTGTACGGTTATTTGAACACCTTCAACAGTTCAACCTCCTTGAATCATCTTCAACTGCAATCAACCTCGAGGAACTAGACTGCAAAGACCTTTTACTTGGACATGTGGACAATTCTTTTTGGACAAACAATAGATATCTGTTGAGTCAAGCCTCAAATCTCAACATGATGGAAGTGAGTTCGATCACCTTGTAGCGTACTCTTTGGCTTGCACGTTTGAGAACACAGTTGTGAGTGCAAGGAAGTATAAGAGCTTATGTTTTGGATCACTTGATGAAGTGATCAAAGTGGGAGACTTTGTGTGCCTTGATGAAGGCAAGGGAGTGCTCATAGAAGATTATGAAGCCTGCTCAAATGGTCGAGCTTGATGGGCTCGGTCGAGCCAAGCAGGGGCAGCAAGACAGAAGCTACTGAACTCTCACTCGGGTCGAGCAACGACCAACTCCTCTCAGTACGCGTTTCTGTTTTATGTCCGATTCTTTGTGGCCTTTTGTGGGTTTGTCCTAAGACTTCCAAATATGTCAGGGACTATATAAGGGGTCTTAGGAGTGTATTAGGGTAATAGAGATAGGCATATACAAGAGAGTAAAACTAGGGTTCACACTTCACACTATAAAAGTTCTTCCTCTTTGTAGTTGCATACTTGTGAGAGATTGAAGTAAAGGTTCAATCTTTACTTTGGAAGATTGTTCTTAAAGCTTTGTAAGGTGAGTCATTAGTGTAAATGAGTTTATATTAATAATAAGATACTTTGTTTGAGGGGGAGGTATCATTAGATACCTAATATATTCTTGTATTTTGTCATTGTTGTTGCTTGCTCTGTTTTTGGGTGTTTACTTTGCATTAGTTTGTTTATTATTCTTCATCAAATATCATAGCCCATTCACAACAATATTCTTTTCCTTCACGTATATAAATTGTAACTAAGTTTCACCTAAAACAATTTTGACGCCATCTGTGGGGAGAAGTAACTCACTCAAACTTGTAATCATCAGTAAAGACATTACACGTCTAAAGTAAACGCCTTTGGCCATAACTAATACTTGTAATCATCTGTCAAGACATTACACGTCTAAAGTAAACAACTTTGGTCATGACTAAAATGGCAATCCTCTAATTCTTGATCTTGATCACAACCCAGATGATCATGTCACTCGTCAAAACATTCAAGAAATTTGCAATTATTCTCGATAATTAGCTTCAAGAACATATCACTCAACTTCTTTGCCATGCCAAATCATGATTGTCACATTTAACATAGTCCTAATGATTTTGCGATATATACCGAGTCAAAAGGATTTATATGCAAGACTTTAGGTGTAATGTTAGTGATTGACACATGAAAATTTAAATAAAATAAGATTAGTTAACAATTTAATTTCAAAAATAAGCTTTGTGAAAACTTAATTCCCAAAATAAGCGTCCGTACATCTAAACCTAGCCTTGGAATAAATCGTTGTTACTAACAGCAAAAGACAAAAAAATAAAATAAAATAAAATAAAAGCCATAAGTCGCTATTACTAACAGCGACTTAGGAAGTTGACCAGTCAACTCCTTAAGTCGTTGTTAGTAACAACAACTTTAAGGTTAACTGGTCAACTCCTTAATTTCGTAGGTTGGAATGAGGAAGTAACTGAGAACTGAAAACTTAAAACGCATTAAGTCGCTGTTGCTAACAACGACTTACTCCAAGGTTAGATTTGGATGTACAGACACTTATTTTAGGAATTAAATTTTCACGAAGCTTATTTTTAGAATTAAGTTGTTAAAACATCTTATTTTATTCAAATTTTCTTGACACATTGGTGTAATCTAGTTTCATCTTCTGCTCTACAACAAGATTTCAGCGAACCTACTTGTTACAAAGAGGCCTCTTTGAATCCTCTTTGGGTTGAGGCTATCAATAAAGAGCTAGTAACATTAAATTAGCTCTGAATAATAATGCTTGACAAAATTGCTAGTATAAATTAAAATTGAAGGCTGATTATGATGTATCAAAAAAAGCATGGTGTTGATTCTAAAGCTAGTCTCTTAAAAAACCGTCTATTTGAGAAACATATCTTAAGCCCATTTACGTATTTTAATGTCAACTTATATTATCCTTAATGCTTACTTACGGTATCCTTAATGCCTACTTTCAATATCTTAAATGTCTACTTACATTATTCTTAATGCCTACTTACAATATTTTAAAAAATATATAATGAGCCGGCTAAATTAGAAATGGTCTCTCACAAAAATTTGTGAAAATATAATATAACAACCATAAAGTGTATCATTGCTTTAGTTGTTTACAAGAATTGGGCAATCTTCTAATTAGATGTTAGTAATGCTTTTTTACATTGAGACTTAAAAGAAGAAATTTTACACGAGGCTTCCTTTAAGTACGAAAGGTTCAGCTTGACAAGTTGTCTTACTAAGCGCTTACACGGGTTGAAACAAGGATGTAGGCAATAGTTTTCTAAACTTATAGACTAGTTCAAGACTCAGGATACAAACAATCTAGACATGATAAATAACTCCCAATATTACCAATTTATGTGGAATAGTTTTTATTAATTCCTGCTATATTTCCATTGTAAAATTGCCCTCTTAGGAAAAAAGAAACTCAAGTAAAACCACTCTAAAAACTTGATATATGATTCTTGCTGTTTCGGTTATGAAACGAGGAAGTGGAAAACACTTGAAATACTGTAAGTGGAAGCATTATCAAGAGCAGCGACTCGTGGAAGAAAGTGACTTGAATTCCTGCAAAACAACACGTTAGCCTTGTCCGGGGGATGATCTCCCGGGAAACCCCTCCGACGCTCAAGTTAGAACGTGGATATGAGAATATGGAGTAGATGATTATAAACTGAATGCAAGAAGATGCCGTGGATGATGTTACTGGAATTTTGGTAGGCTAATGAAGTAGAGAATAAGTAAGGGTACTTAAGAGGATTTTTCAGATACCCCTTTCCTCTCTGATGGTTGTCCCTATTTATAATGGTGAAAGAGGAAGTTACATCAGAGAGGGGAGGTTGAAGATCATGGGAGTAGTGGACAGTTACCAGCCTTGGGAGAAGGATCACCAAGCAATGAGAAGGAGTGGGAAGTTGGGTCAAACAGGAGGTTATTTTGCCGGAGGGAGGTTAGGGTATTTAGAGGTAATTAGCCTTTGGGCTTCTCAAGGGAAGGAGGGAATTCAGACAAAGGCCCATTGACCGAAAGTCAAGGTCAATCTGGAAAATCAAAGGTCATTAAGGTAAAATGACGTTAATAATTTAAACAAATAAATAAGTTAGGTAAATGATACCATGACACCTACTATTACCCTTTTATTAACTTCCTTTAAACTTGTCTTGTCTTTGTATGGGTTTTCCAACACTTCTTTGCCATTACAAGTTAGTATGGAAATTAATAACTTACTTTTCAAATTCGAAACTATGCCCAAAACTTATTTTTGTTAATCAACAAAATGCAATTACGATCCACAAAAACTCATTTGTGAACATGCCGAGGTTAAGTAATCACCAATTATGATACTGATGTTAGATTAATTGCTCAATTGCTACCAATTATTGCACATAAAATAGTTCTTCAACAGGCTAACATAGATATATATTTATCAATATACAGAAAAGACCCTCCACAAGCCCATGATCATGTACAATTGAATTTTACCAAATTCTGAGGAACTTCTGTTCCTAAAAAATCCAACAAATCTTCTCATTCTTTACCCATTTATCCCCCAAGCCTTTTCATGTATACAGCCTTTGAAGAACAAGAATTCATCCCTTCTTATGTAATTCAGAGCCAATATTTATGGTAAGAGAAGGATAAGATCATAATTAGAGGTGTTCAATGGGCCGAATTAGGGTAGGTTGGGTCAAAATTTAAATGGGTTGGGTCGGACGCGAGTCATGTCAAATGTCAAGCCCATTTAAATACGACCCACTTTGACCCATTTTTTAAAAGTTCTTAAAATAGTTTTTCTATAATACTTTATGGCCCATTAGGTCAATTTAACTATGAATATAACAATATCACATAAAAATATATAAAAATATAAAAAAATTGGTAAAATATTTTTTACTATCAATTCCTATAATTATCCGACCCAGCCCGACCCGTTACACAAAGGCACATTAATGAAAATATGACCCAACCTTTGACCCGTTAGGTCGACCCGTCCTGTTGAACACCTCTAATCATAACACATTGAGCTATTATACAGCCATATGGATAATAAGCGTGCATACGTGAAGGTGTGCGCTTTCATTGTCACGTAGAACTAGCCAAGGAAAAGAATGGTGCTCCGGAGATACTCTTCGATCTCACTATCTTCCTCGCCAATATTTTCCACCTCATTTCTTCCTTCTTGTTCTGCTTCATACTTCTTTCCTTGAAGTTTCTGTAATCATATATATCATTTTATAGGTTTATTGACAAAATGATCGTGAATATAAAAACTAACGATATTATGTCCCTCTATCCTGCTTTGTTCGTCGTAGATTTCTCGCCAGTTAATTCGCTCAAAATAAACCTAAAATAGCCCAAAACCGATCATATTTCGCTTTTTTAGATTAGTGAATCATGTGACAGTGGTCCGCCTCTATACTTCTTTTTTAGCGATTCTTAGAAGTACAATCATAAAAAAAAAATAATTTACTAAGGCAATTTAGCGTGATTTTCATTTTCTTGATACGAGAGGATAACAGACGTCACAAACGCATTTCGTAAGATCAGGATATGATTTTTCAACTATAACAACAGGAAACGAGTAAGAATGGAGTACTATCTGAAAACCTATAGATAGTGAAATTCCTCAATTACCTGCACACGGGAACTCTGCATGCCTCCGAGCTAATGCAGAGACGAGAGTGCAATTCCAAGAGCTGCCACATCCTCTTACAATGAGCGCATCCACCAGGAACTCTGAGTTTGCATCCAGCAAAGTGTCGGACTAGAAGCTCTAACCCTTTGCAGGCCGTGTACCCACAAGGATGTTGGTCTTCCGTTAGTTCTTTATCACGAGGACCAATGGTTTTGCATCCATCTCTGTATATATGGACTAAAGCCTCCATTGCCTCGTATAATTGTACATACACCATTCTCTCATTCCTCTTTATCAAGCACTCCTTTCGCCTCTGAAAAATGAAATAAAATGACCACCAATTAATCGAGGAAATTAAGCTGAGCCTCCACATGATTGAACAACGAAACTTGACTATAGATTAGCCAGAAAAAATAGCAGTACAGTAAGCTTTGATCATAAGCAGCCATTACTGTACATTGATAGTTACCTTTATACTTAAAGACCTTTGCTATTTCATTTTGGATTCTACTGGCCAGGAAAAAGGGTATCAGAAAAAAAATGCAGCATTATCGATGGTGAGATCCATGCCAAGTTATCACACTGATAATTACTGGCTATTGTTGTAATCTAGTTAATTCATATTCGAGAGTCAATAGCAGGGTAACATATTTGGTAGCTAATTCGCTTTTAAAATTCACGATTAGCTCAAATTTGCCCAAGAATAGTAAAACTGACCATAATTCGCTTTTTTCGATTCGCAATTCGCGAGGAGATTAGCAAATCATGTGATACTGGTCATTAGAATGAAAGGATCCAAAGTTGTCATGCCAATAGAAACAGTTTGTTAGTAGAAACAGTTAAGTGACGGAAGGGAAAGGGAAGAATGCGGAAGGAAAAGAAGGGAGCGTTAGAGGGCTTTCCAAATGTTCTTTGATTCTTTTCCAGATATTTAGTTCATTTGAAAGGGAACGAGATTGGATCTTTTCCATTACCTCTCCTTGTAAAGGGTGTAAACTCAAATGCGATCACAACTACGATTACAATTGTGGGATCATATTCACGATCAATACGGATATTTTAAGCTTACACATAGCTCAAAAACCTTTAAAACGCCCAAGCCAACCGAATTCAATATACAAGGGAAAACTGATCTCTACCTCTCCCTCCTTTCCCCTTTTATTCATCCATTCCAAATAAGCTTTAAGAGATCAGAATTCGGGCCTAATCCGAATTCGACCAAATGATATTATAGCCTTGCATAAGTGTTTGTTTAAGTGCACTTATACATAAACAGACATGATGCAACATTTAAGACGATGTTCTGTTAACAGTATAAGCGCATCTACCATAAAAATGAAATACTCACAGCATTTGCTTCATTCACTGTCCTAAGAATCTCTTTTTCTAGCATCGGGTGGGCCTCCTTCATTACATTCCAGCCTTCAGTGGCCGAGACGGCCTTAAAATTGTCTAAGATCATCCGGTGACAAATCAGGCTGAGTCTTGGGGCATCACATAGAAGAGCAAGCTGGAAAACATCAATAAGATTCTCTATGTTGAGCAGACCATTCTCTAGCTGTCTCTCACACTCCCTTTTCAAGTAAGGAACAACATACACATGGGACAATACCAGAAGGTGCAGAATATATTCCTTCATTTCTTCTGCATTATAACTGCAGATTCACCAGAAGATTCTCAGCATCCAACAAATGTGATTTCACAGAATTTAAGTCACCAAACTATAATCAAGCATTACCATGAAGAGTAGAGAAATCGGAGAAAAACCCGGACAGCATCATGTGGGACACCTTGAATTGATATGGATCGTCGCCGACTCTTGGTTTTTGATTGTTTCAGCAACTGTCTGATCACTGGAGATGTCATTCCCTGTGATAGAAAACTCATCATCATATAAATCTACAAAAGGGTTGTTGAATGATAGTATCAAATCCATCTCAATCAAGTATTTCACTTGTCCCATTAAGTTTGCCACATTTTCGCCAAAAGATGTGACAAAGTGAAACGTAGCAAACTCAATGGGACAAAGCTAGTAACTCATCAATTATTGGATAATGCTTTAACGATACAGAAAAATGAACAGTGAGACATTTATATGGATAAATTCATCATTTAAAATAAGTCTTCCTAGCTTCAACAATCTACTTCATATACTATAAGATTGATAAATTTTGTTAACGGGCTTGTACACAATAAGACCTGCATAAGAGGAGAGTTGGCTGCATAAAAACCCGATGAAGTTTCCATCCTAAAACCAATTGGTTACAGGAGTAGCCCATTAAGCTTATATGTTAATCAACCCCTCTAATAGTTCTAATTGTTCGATGTGGGATTACAAAGCTTATATGTTAATCAACCCCTCTAATTGTTCTAATTGTTCGACGTGGGATTACAAGTGGGTTATTTAACAAAAATCAAACATATCTAATTTCATGTACTCAATACAATGTCTAAACTCAAAAAGAATTTTCAAAAATCTTACCAAAATACTAGCATGAACATAAATCTGGCCACCACTATCGGTATGAACAACAACATCAGCTCGATAAGCTTCATCAAATAGGCGGTCATACGAAACCCTTGTTTCCGTATTCAATGAGCATTGGTCTTTGTTAGATGAGATGTGTTTAGCCCTAGACTTCACAATCTTCTTAGGGTATACAACTGTGGTAGGGCAGGGCAATGGAGGTGCTGGTGGAGGAATTCTCTCTTTAACCAAATTGTCTACCACAACTTCCATTTTTCCAATTTGTTTTAATTTCCAATTCCTGCTAATAATGAAAAAACATCAACAATTTTCTCAATCGAAATTAAAACTTCTATCAATTTTTGCTTCTACTTCACATTGATTATATAATAATTCTTGTAATATCTTATCAAATATGTCAATCAACATAATTAGATAAACCCAACAAATTCCTTTATACAAAAATAAAATAAACTTGAATTGGGAAATAAATATATTTTTTTAAAATATCTCTAGATTTTAGGGGGTTAATATCCTGTCAAATGCCAATCAACAAAACCCACAAAAGTCCCTTAACCAAAGATAAAACAAAATAGAATTGGATAATATATTTATTGAAATCTCTCTTGATTTCAGGGTTCAATATCAACAATCAAATTATATAGAATTTTACGAATTACCCAAAATTAAAAAAATGCATGCATAATAAAACCAAAACTCCTATTACATATATTCATAGATGCCCAAATAGATAACCAAGCTAAATCTACATGAATCAAACATTATATTAAAATTATAAGAAAAAAATTAAAAAAAAAAAAACAAAAAAACTTACTATGTAGAATTGATTAGTTGATGGGACCAAAAAATGCTTGGATGATGGGAAAATCTTATAATCCAATTAGATATGAAGAAATATCAGAAACTAAAGTGAATTCAGAAGAACAAAGAAAATGAGCATCAACCCCCAACCTATCTCCTCCTTTATGTAGGAACAGGGAGATTTGGGAGGGGGTTGATTGATTCGTAAATGGGGTAACGGGATAATGAATTGACCGCGTAATTAATTAATTTAAGAGATAATTAATAAAATAAAACAATATTAGTAGTTCCAGAATTAGCAATAAATAAAATATATAGGTTAAAGAAGAAGAAATAAGAGACGGTACTTATCATAAATTTATGGAAATGAGATGACATTTGGCTGTATCAATTTTGATGTCATTATCTATGCTGCTTCTTGATCCTCCGGCTTCCCCTTTTCCATACATTTTATTGCTCCTACAATATACTTCCTCCGTTTCCGCTATATTTTACTTTTTATGTAATTTAATGTGTTATTTTAATCATTTATATATTAAATTATACACATTTAAAAACTATAAATACTTAATATTATAAAAGTATATGATTAGACGATCTAAATAAGATCTCACTTAACTATATTTTTTCTTACACACTGCAATATATAAAATAAGCTTGAGCAATAAATAGTGTCAAAAATCGTTATGTAGCGAATATTTCAGAACAAATGAGGTATATGCTTGGAATTGTCAATAATTTACTATGGTAGGTTAAATAAAGGATTTAACTAAGTATTGAATTTAAATTAATCTAAATTTTTAGAAAATAGTATTTAATATTTAATCGTATTTTCATGGTAATTTTAAATGCTTATACTTTTGAAATGTAAAAAAAGTAAAGTAAAAAAATAACATTTTAGATTTTATAAACTTAAAAATGCGGTGGGTTTTAATTTAAGACCAAAATTTTTAAACCTAATGGATATGAGGTGATATACAAGGTTAGTGCGTATGAGTTTGGATCAAGTTATTAGAATTGACTAAAATCCAACTCATAACTATCCTTTTAACTTACTTACAATGTTTTGGATTAACGATAATCGTTTCTAATCGGTGCATAATGATAAGTGTATCTATAGAAAATCTTAGACAATAACAGTTATATGAAAATAATCACAAAAATATAAAATATATATTAAAAATAAACAAAATAAGAAAAATATAAAATAAAATTTCAAAAGCCATCCTAATATTTTTAATACATAATTAGAAGATAAAATATATCTATGTGAGATCTCGTTAGATTCATTTTAATGTATACTTTTTATTATATACTTTTATAATTTTTTATTATGTGTCTTTAGAGATATAGAAGTTTTAAATTTGCTTTGAAAACCGTGTAAAAAGTAAAGGCGTAAGTATTATATATTAATCAAATAATAAGAAATTATGATAATCTTTATATTATTATGTTCTCTCAAAGTTAAAGCCAATTATGTCAAAATACTTATGTACATAATATTTTGATGTTATTTTATATCCTAATACAAAACATAAAGTCAAAGTGTTTATGATATTTGGTATATGTTTTAATTTGTTCATTTATCATTTTTAGTCGTACTGTTACTAAATAAAAATTAATCAACATAATATGTAATTATTTCACATCAAATGATATTTTTTTATTTATCATGCTTTTTTAGATGATAACCCTTGAAATTTTTCAATATTTTTATAATATTGTATAATAGTTTAATCAATTTAAAGTTGACACTTTTTAATAAAAAATTTCATCAAATTTTCTATTGGTTTGAATATTCATACCCACTAAAATGTCAAAATAGAATTATCAATTTAGAAATGCAGCAGCTTCGATTAGATTAACAACTAATTATTAAATTCCACTCAGAAAAAAACTGATTATTAGATTCTATTTTCGTGGATAGCGTTAGTTTGCTTCGATCGCTGTCGTTATGACAGTACACACGCACAGGAAGGATCATCATCAAGATGGCGTGGATCCAAGTCATTTTATTTAACACAAAAAAAAAAATCTCATTGTTATCTACTCTCCGCGTTTACTTCTAACATGATTTTCATACCTTTGGTGTATTTTTTATTGACAAATTCTCACAAGAAACCATTTTACCATCATATTATATCTGTTAGGTTAGTTTAATGTACATTTATGGTCACAAATTGATTATTTATAATTTTTAAGAGATTTTAAAATCTTAAAATAATTAATTATAACTTAAATTGGAATTGGAATCTTAAAGTAATTACTTATAACCTTAAAGTGATCACTTAGGATCTTAAAGTGTTTTATAGACCGATTATATCGGCTCGTCTCATGTTGAGACGATCTCATACACGACTTGCTGTTTTTTACATAAAACTCTCTTCATTTAGACAAAATGTAAGACAACAAGCCAATAGCCAACAAATAAAAATCTAACTGGAATAGCTTTTTTATTTTGACTTAAAATCCATTTACCAAACACTTTTTTGCCTGTTTGATCAACCAACAAGCCAAAAGCCAAAAGTCAAGTAAAAGCCAAGTCCCAAACACCCTCTAAGCAGAATCATTCATAAGGCTAGTTGTAATGTGCAACCGCCTAAAGCCCAACTCATAAAAGGGCCCAAATTGAATTAATCTTTATTATTAAAAATTAATATTTGCATAAATAGCATTTACAATGGATCAAATTTGCAGTGTTAGATTTCTTAGTTAAAGACATTACCATTGAACTATATGAAATTTTTTATCAACATAAGTTCTTTAGATAAATATTAGTCATCACTTTTTTGCGTTGGAATTACTGCATAAAAGAAGAATCTGGTAAGAAAATTTGTGAAGCATGCATATACATTCACCTTTTTCTCAAATGTTATCAACAATTTATATTTCCTTTCTAATTAATTTTCGTTGATTAAGAAATTTTACATCATGTTTTATTTTTATTTTTCATTTATCAGTTCAAACATATATATTCAAATTAAATATTGTTTATGATTCATCTCAATGTATATTTTATTAATATGAAATATTTTATATGTTTTAATATGCGCACAATTAAAAATATTAAGAATTAAATTAGTTTATTAGAGCAAAATACAAATGTAGCAAATAATTAAATATGGAGAAAGTATATTGTTTGTAATTAAATTAAAAGACCTATTTATGTGGTAATAAATTTAAAGATTCTTGTAAATAGGGTCAAAGTAAAATTATAAGATAGAACAAAGAATTTTGCGCTTTTATTTATTAGAAGTTGTCAAAAATATCAATTTAATATGTCGATATTATAATTATCATCATCCCACTAAATTTCGCTCATTTAATTTAATAAGTAAAATATATAAGAATTTCAAGTGCAGTTAAATAAAAAATCTCAATTCTTTAATTATATTTCTATATCTTATTATTATATAATTTTTAAATTTGTATCTTTGTTTCCATAAGCTTTTATGAGAAAGGTGTAGTAAAATAGAGAGTACTATGCAACAGATATAAATAATGAGCCGTGAGGCCGTGACCCTTTCCACTATTCCATTCTAAAAGCCATAGGGTGTTTAGCACAAATAATTTATACCAAGTTTTGTACGTGAGAATTTCAATTTCACCATGACACAAACTAAATTGTAATACTTTAAAATTGTAATAGGTCACTTAAAGATTATAAGGGATTACTCTAAGACTATAAAATTACAAATAATTTATAGAAATTCTTACTTGGGCAGGAATATATATGGGAGTAGGCAAGGAGTGTCGCCCCTAAGGCCCATTATACATGGAGACCTAATTTCAGTGTAATTCATGAGTTTATAATAGACATTTTTAGAAAGAAGTCATGTCTGAGAGAGGAGGAAAAAGACGAATCTTGAAAAATAACTTATTTCAATATAAAGAGATTCGTCTCTATTTTTTTAATTACTTATTAAACATTAGAATCGATTTTCTATTAAGGAGGGACTATATTTACTATTTCGCCTAGAGCCTAAAAAAACGTTAGAAACAACACAATTATTAAGTTGCATATAAAAGTACATCAAATTCTTTTGATTATCAAACCCTTAATTCATAGCTCAATCTCTATATCTTCATCAATATAAAGATAACCATACTTAATCCTAATAAAAACTCTTAAATGTAGTATTATTAACCATTATTATATTGTGATTCTTAGTATAAAGCTTAACATAATAAGTATGCAACAGCCAACAATACATTTTAAATACTACATTCATATTTGAATAGCTACACTTCTATATCTCTTTTATGTGAACTTTTGAACAGCTATTGTAAAGAATTAAAAGATAGTTATGAATAAGAAAATAATTCAAGATTCACTACTTCAAAAATATTTTATAAATAGTGGATTATAAAATATCAAGTATGAATATTCAAAATAAGTCACTATCAATTAAACATCATAATTTTACCGATATTGTAGTCTCTTAGTATTACACCAAAAATTTTTACGAGATATAATATTTTGAAAACGTAGAAAAATTCAATTTATAATTTAATGCATAAATTTTACTCAAATTGAAATTTGATTATAATTATATATTTTAATTAAAATTAAACTTAGAAAATAGGTTCAAATTAAAATGAAATTTTAAAAGATTAAATTTCACTTAACTTTAAATTATGTTTTAAAACTCATGAGCTGTTACTTTCTATAGTTAATAAGATACCTTTATTTAACATTTTATAAAAAAATGAAAGAACTTCTCTAGCACAGTGGAAAGTGATGTGCAGTATCAAACATTTGGTCAAGCGTTCAAATCCTCCAAGAATCATATATTCCAGAATATTTTTTACACATGGAACCCCATGTTCTTAGCTACTTCTGCTTTCAACAATAAGGGGTTTATTATGGTTGTTTTATCGAAAAGAACACAGGAAAGGAGGGAGACAGCTGCTATGTAATACCCGTCATTTTACCATTAAGTTTCTTTATGATTATTATATTTATATATATCATATGACAATATTTTATGTTTTACGACCAGTTGATATTTAGTAAGTGTAGACTAAAGTACACGTCAAATAACATTATGAATATATAACAAATGATAATGTGAAGGGTTATATATAATTAAATTTACAACATTAGTAATTTTTTATTATTATTTATTTTTATTAGGATGAAATTAACACTTTAATTAAAATAATAAATTACAAATATCTACAACCAATAGTATATAAAAATAATGATATTATATATATAATATTAAAAAAAAAATAATAAAAAATAGAAGTGACAAATAGTCAGAAATTGAAAAGGTTCTTTGCTAGATAAATAAAACGGCAATTAATTGCATATGTGTTGATTCTCTTTTTCGGTCTGATCTCGTTTCTATTACAATACGAGTAATTATATCTAACCCTTTTCTATTATGAACCCTACTACCAAGTTATTGGAGGTTTTACAAAGTTTATGACGTATATTACGGATGTAATTTTCTTTGATTTCTTTGTGTTTTCACTAAAATGGGAATGATTATGATAGTTTTGGTTTTGCAAGCGTTTATATTTTTTAAATAAATATAAAAAATTATGGGTGTTATAATTGATATCAGAGTCAATCTGCGACCGTGACTAATTTAAAGGGTTAGTTTATCTAGTAGGTGAAAAGATCTTGCAGACTAGTGAAGTGGTTTATTGAGGATATAGAAACTTTAAATTTTGAGTTTGAGGTAAATTTATTGCTTAATTGGTGGACATATACTTCGTTTTATTGTTTAGGTGTATTATATAATATAATTTGAGATACATGTTTACATATAATTTGAGGTAGATGTCGAAAGAAGAGGAAGATAAGAGTTTGAAAAGGTATTATTGGAGAAGATACAAAATAATGTTGGTGTATTGAAATTATCTGATTTTTGAGCAAGAAAGAAATAATAAACAAAAATAAATAAAATAAAATAAAGAAAAGGAGAAGAAAAAATGGAAATAAAAAGGTGAAGGAATAAAATTTCATTTTACTCTCACACTTAAGCCAAATTTGTTTTCTCATGTTCTAGTTTAATACTACTTTTTCAATTCAACATATATTTAATCCAAAATAATTTTTGATATTTATTTTCAAATTTTCAATTCTAAAATATTTAGTTCCCAAGTGTCATAATTAGGATTAGATTTAAGGTGGATCCAATAGAATTTTCAACATATTTTCATCCCTAAGATTGGACAAGCTTAAGGCTACTAAAACTCCTAATTGCACGACTAGGATTAGATAAGATATTCTACTTTCTTGGAATTTTTGTAATCCTAGAATTTCTAGTACTACTACTCATAGGGTTGTAACATGAACACTAAGATTCATAGGTGAATATAAATTAGTCAAAAATGTCAATTGACAATATTAAACTTATGTATAAAATTGGATATCTAAAGATATTAGTGTGTCGGTTACCTGATCATGCACAATTTTTTAAAATTTGGAAAGAATACTTACTATTTGCATTTTAATAGACATTTTTAGTTTTCACGAAAGTGAGAAGATAGATACTCCAAAAGCATTATATGAAGGTGAGCTTTTAACCGGAAAGGCTTCAAGAAGTTGGTCTTTAAAGGCCCCTATATACTCATTGGGGT
Source organism: Amaranthus tricolor (assembly GCF_026212465.1). Classification (NCBI taxonomy): domain Eukaryota; kingdom Viridiplantae; phylum Streptophyta; class Magnoliopsida; order Caryophyllales; family Amaranthaceae; genus Amaranthus; species Amaranthus tricolor. Next base: position 22,703,072 of record NC_080049.1, read on the forward strand.
TCTCATTTAAAAACATGTTGCAATTTTCAAAACGTTGATGAATGTAATGTTTAATATTATCGATATCATTTCATTTCGATATAGATTTTCCCCAACTAAGATGAAAGGAAAGTAGACGTGAACAATAATTCAACCTTAACTTAGAGTAGTTGTTGCTTGAACCACCCACACAAACAAAAAAATAACAAACCCTTAATGACTCTTGAAAAATGAGGAATCTTCGCTTCAACCACCAATGATCCACTATTGGTTGGATATATGATTGAAGTGTCAATTATTATCCATATATGAGTTGTTTAACAAAAAAAGATGATAATATGTAATTTATAAACTTGAGGAGTAATTCCTACTACAATCAATTAATTTTTAGTTATGAACCTCCTTAAGACTTATAAGTGAGTTACTTTTTTTCCTCCAGGTTGAATTGCACATACCCATTTCTTAAAGTCTAAATATAAAAATTATACAAGGAGTATATCCAAAATGTTGATTCACTCAAGCCATGCCTCTATTCATTGTATAAATATAGCACTTTAAAGTTGGTTCAAACAAAAGGAATAAAGTAAGGCCACCATTTGTCATACATAAAAAAATTAAAAATCTAAGATCAAAACATAATACACATATGATTGAAATGGTTTGTCCCACATGGATAAATTAAATATAATGTGCACGCTTTATAAGTCATTAGAGTCTTTTTACTCATTACATGCTGGTATTGACAATAAGCCCAATCCAATTTAACATGGTATCATAGTAGGTTAATTCATAGAACAAATTTTAAATTTTTTTTTTCTTTGATTATTAGATTTACAGCATGTGACAATAGTTGAGCAAACTTCTAGCAAAGATATTGATGATTCTTCTCCATATTACCTACATCTTGCATCATGTTGCCAATGGTCTTGCATGGTAAAAACTACAATAAATGTGCTCAATCGGTCCTTAATGCCCTTAAGGCAAATAACACACTTAGGTTTATTGATGGCGCGATTCAGACACCTAAATCCACTGAATCTACTATGTATACTTCATGGATACAGGTGAATTCTAAGCTCGAGGCATGGATACATAATACACTTGACGCAGCCGTTTGTTCTTCTCTATTCCTAAAACTAATAATGTGAAGGATATAGGGGACGATGTTCAATCTCGTTTCTCAACTAGAAATGGTCTTAGGATTCATGAACTAACAAATCAATTGACTCACCTTGAACAAGGAGGCAATACGATGGTTGATTACTATGGAAGATTGTAGATGATATGAGATGAATTAGCAAGCTATACTTCTCTTGGTTGTATTTGTGCTTGCAAGTGTGGTGAAAAGGATGTTTTAGTGAAAGAAAATGAGGATCAGAAAGTCCAGCAGTTTCTTATTGTTCATGACTTGAGCACATTTGGTACTCTTCATTGTCAATTATTAATACAAGAGCCTCTTCCCTCATTAAACGTTGTTTTTTCTAAGGCATTAATCAAGGAGAGACCTAAGGTACATTTATTGTCTTAAAGTGTTCACTTAAAGTTTTTAAATTATCACTTTTAATAGTCTTTCACTAATCGATTATAACTGTAAAGTGATTATTTGTAATCTTAAAATTAGCAACTAAAAAAATAAGTTAATTATATGAGTTCATCTCATAGTGAGACAATCTCATAATACAAGTTTTAAAATTTTGTAAAAGTACATAGCCACTATAGCCCAAAAAAGTCGAGTTTTTCATATGACAAAACTAAAGAGATATGAAGGTTCATTTACCGATTATTAAGGAGTTTAAGGATCTTAGAGTTAGTGATTTAATTATAAAGGAGAGAGGAAGGAGAAGGTGGAGCTTAGAGTTATTAGAGCATTTGTTCAATAAGAAAGATATGGATTTAATCACTACAATTCCTTTGGAGAATAATTCTATAAGTGATCAACTAATTTGGGGTTTCACTACTAATGGATTATATACAGTCAAATTGGGGTATTGGGTAGCTATGTAGTTAAGGAATGATGAATGGAGAAGCAATTTTATTGATGATGATATTTGGAGAAGAATTTGGAACTTGGAAGTTCTAGGAGTAGTTCGTGATTTTGCTTGGAGGGGTAGTAGGGATATGGTTCCTACAAAAGATGTTATTAAGAAAAGAATTATTTTAAATACAGATTGTTGTGAGCTTTGTTCCAATGAAACAGAAAATATACTTCATGTAATTAGAGATTGTGTGTTTGCTAAAGAGGCTTGGGCTTATAGAAAATTCTAGCTGCTTTGTATGTTAGTTTTGCTTGGCACCTTTGGAATGCTAGAAATGATAGAATTTGGGATCATAATTCAGTGGATGTGAAGTATATTTTTTCACAGGTACAAATTTAAATTCAAGAATGGTGGTTTGTTAATGAAAATACAACGCATCTAAAAAGTCATGTGATGTGAAAGCTATTTCTTGGAATGCTCCGGGTCCAAATAAGTAGAAGTTTAATGTAGATGCAACAAGCATTAAGGAAACTAATATGTTTGGTTGGAATGGTATCCTCATAAATCATATGGGTAAAGTGCAATCAACAAAATCAGATTTTCATATTGGAGGTGGAGATTCAAACATTTTAGAAGAAAAAGCTTTGGAATTTGCAATGAGATGGGCTATTGATAATTGAGTGAAATATGTATGCTTTGAGCTAGACGCGTAAAGAGTTGTTCAGGTTATGAAAAATTCTAAAACTAATATTTTTGAGTTTGAAGTTATTATCAATCGTTGTAAAAATCTTATTAATTATTTTACATGTAGTACATTTTCTTTTGTTTCTAGAAACTGTAACAAAGCAACACATATACTTGCTGGCAGGTTCATTTATTTTGATTCTTGCAAGATATAGATGAAAAATTATCTTTTTTCATCCAATCAATTATTTTAAGTGAAATAAAAAAGTAGTTTCCTTTTATCTTTAAAAAAAAAAAAACTTTCAAGCCCAAATATACTTGAAGATTCAAAACCCAAATTATGACGTAAAAAACATTGACCGTCTAAATCATTTTCCTAATCCACAACACAAGCCCATTTTCTCTCTCCAACTCTATGCCGTCGAAATATCAGATCTCAATCGCCGATTATCTTTTCCGATCGCCGTGTAAGGTAGTCTTTCAACACTAGATTTTGTCTGTGTATTAAATTTAATCACTTTTCGTTTTCTGTAATCGTAAGTGTTGGATTTTTTATTTGTTTTATTTACTTTTATTGATTTCCACCTTTCTATTTATTGAATTTTGTATTGAAATTACTGTCGTTTATATCAAAGAATCGATCGAGTATTTAGGTTTGTAAATTTGATTTGCTACTTTATTTGATTTTTTACCTGTGGTACCGTAGCTGATAGCTGCGTGTTATTCGTAATTTTTACTTTGTTTGATTAAACTAATGATCATATTGGTATTCATTTTTTTTTTCTGAGTTTTTTGATTTGTACTTTCTTACTGATGTTTTTTTTTACTATTACCGTTATTGTTTGGTGGATTTGCATGGAATATTTGGTTAAATTGTAGTTGCTATGTCTTTAGAATTTAGTCGATATATAATGCAACTGTAAGTCCATGTGTGTAAATTTTAATTATGTTGAATTCTCAAAATTGGAAGTAGTGGCCCTAACTGTAAGTGCTTTAAGTGGATAACTATGTTACTTGAGGTTGGTGCATGTATCGGACAGATGCATGAAGTATAGCCCTGGCTTTGTGAAAATTTCCATCATTTTGCTTAAAATGAAGTGTCTAATACCTTACCAAATAATCGAAGTGTAAGGGATCAAATGTTGGTGTTTCAAGTGAAATGAAGAGTCCTATTAACAAAGATTGTATTTTTATTGAGTGAGTTGAGTGCCAAATCAACCAAGTGTGTAGATGATGGCTTGATCACTCAAGCCATTGTACAAGGTGTTGTAAGCAACACAAGAGGGTGTTCGGTGTGTCATGGTGATGGTGCAACGAAGAACAAGAGTATCGTGCATATGGGTGGCATAGGGCAAGGCAAGGGGGGCCTTGATCAATGCAAGAGAGTGCACCAAAGGAGCCTTGGATTGTGCCTTGAACAAGGCAAGGCTCAAAGGAAGGTGTGCTCGAACAAGGCAGCAAGCAACAGAAGGCAGAATGGGGTCTGACCTAGGTGCTCGTTCGAACACTACCTGATCGTTCGAGCGACATTTGTTTTGTGGGCTGTTTGCTTTGGGGATGAAGTTGCGATTTGTCCTAGGGTTATCCTAAACATACGGATAACTATATATAGCCCAAAAACAGGTTTAGAATAGAAAGAGAGTGAGGCTAGTACAAGAGAGAAACTAGGGTTTGTGTAAACTATTAGTTATCTTCTTCTATGTTTTAAATTAAGGGTGATATCCATTGTTGAATGGAATCACTATCTTGAGAGCTTGTTCTCAAGAGTGTGATGTTCATCATTAGTGTATTGTTGATTCATTGATGAAAGTTAACCATTGTTGAGGGAGAGATATCAAAGATACCTCATATACGCTTGTGTTTGTTGTTCTATTGCTCTTGCTCTGTTTTTCACTCGTCTTCTACACTCTCTTTAGCCATTGTTGGGGTCCAAGCTATTCTCTTTCATCGAGTAATTTAATATATCTCTTTAGTGTTTGAGTAAACTTTATCTTTGATTGATGATAAGTGTTTGCCTTTCAAAAACTGATTTTATATATATTTAAGCTGTGGGCATGGCTTGTATAGTTTGGTAGATGAGACAGTGGCATATAGTGGTATGGATTTAGATAGAATACTACCGTTGTTGTGGCTGTTATAAAATTGAAATGGACATAAATTAAAGGGGGCATTGATATACAGGGCAATTTTAATAAGAAATAGAATGTTGACATATGGAGAGCATATGGGATGAACGAGGAGCCAAGGAACACAAGTAGTTGGTAAAATTAGAAATATTGTGCTGTTGAGAGGAAAATCATGAGGTTTGAATTTCTTCTATTCAAAAAAGATAAAGATTCCTGCTTAATTCTGCTAGAGATTTGGTGTTGGATTAACTTGGAATAAGATTTTGACTTGAATTCCAATTGTGTGTGTATATATTTATATTTTATTTATTTATCTTTCAAGTGCATATTGTTGGTGTATAGAGTATGATACAAAGTCAGGACATCCTACTATGAAAGACATTCTGCAATCGAAAATCTGCAACCAACTTTTAGTGTCTAGGACAGTAGGTGAGGAGATTTCAGCACGTATCTATTTTCATTAAGCTCAATCACACTTTCTGCGGTTTGCTTATCTTTGGTGATCTGCTATTCCCGAATTAATTAGGTGTAGTATGTTAATCAGTTTCCTGTCACTGTAGATGTTACATGTACTGAAACATAATTACTTTGTGGGTGACCTTTGGTTTAAAAGATATGTTTGTTCAATCTTGCAGTATTGTTCGGCTTTGTTGGCTAGATTGAAAGGATTTTTCTGTGTGTATGAAACATGACTATGGAGGAAAATTGGTACTGGCCATTTTGATTTTGTTTAGAGCTGGTTGTTTCCATGTTTAGTGGTATGTGAGTGTTTTTAACTTTTAAGATGCTAAATGTGAAAATTTAATTTTGCGGGAATTTCTTTATTTGTTTTTTCAATCATTAAACAAAAGAGCAATAAGGACAAGAAATCCACCTTCTTTTGGGCATGGGGCTGACAAGAAGGATTCATGTGCATAAAGATGAACCCTTGTAGCAAAATTCAATTGTTGATGTTAAGTAGGATTTTAATATTGGTATGATCGTATAAAGAATATGAGTGATAGGATAATAACACAATTTTACGATATTATGATCCAAGGATCCGATCCTACAAGGGTAGTCTCAGTCATAAAAAAAATCTTATACTCTAGCTTTTACTTATATATAAATATAAGTTAAATATATATTGTCATTACGATTATAGAACTTCATGTTCTTACTAATTAGCTATTCATAAATGATTATAAAAGTATTCTTTTTAATCAATTAAAAGAAAAAGTCAAGTAAGTATTTATTTATAACTCAAAACTTTGAAGATGAACTAAAATGAACAAATATAGTTGATAATCAATTGTCCTGTAGTATATCAAAACATATTTGTAGGATCTTACAATTTATTTTTACCGATTTCGATCCTACCCCTTATCAATCCTGGGTAGGATCCCATTCCAACAACCTTGATATCAAGAGTGATTTGCCTATCAAATCCTCCATATGTTTTGAATAAACTCTTTCTTACTCAAACCTCCATTTACTGAAGAGGGCCAAAGTCTTCTATTAAAAAGTTTTCCCATCCCTATGAGGTGGAAGGCAATGAAGAGCTTTATTGAAAAAGGATACATTACAAATTTCTTCTAATGTGATTCTTCTTGATCCTTCCATTCATTGTAAGCACATAGTTATTAGCTGATTGAAAAACTTGCACATTATAGTTTCTCGTGCTGACAATGACTCTTAAGGAATAGCAGAATCTTGGCCACTTACATGTACTAGATGCAAGACTTAAGAGTGCGTGATTTAGCAATTTTATTTTTTATATAACCCTCTCTTTTAGGGTTAGCGGAATTGCTTTTAACTAGCTTCTCTTCTTAATTTTTTGATTCTCACCATATAATGACTTTTCAATTTATTAACATAAATGGGATCATAATCAACTATTGGAAACCATCCAATATACTTACTAACAGTCATAGGATAAACTATTCCTCATTATCCATCCAAGGTCTTAGTTAGTATTCGTGAATCTTGATTTGATAACAAGTTTTTCTATTTTCATCTAAGGTGATCGTTATATATTTTAATTACCAGCTCCTTTTGAACGATAAAGAATGCCAAGTGCTTTTGCTGTAGGACAATAGGACTAGAGTCACCAGAACAAAGCAAGGTATAAACATCTTTTAAGTTCTCTAGAAGTGTTTATTCGGTGGAAAATCTAACTCTAAAGGGTATGTAAGTTAAATAGAATGCTCCAAAAGGTTTATAGACTAATTGGATTGACTCTATCAAGTTGAAGTCCATCATGCAACTTTTTAATAGTTCAAGATTTGATTCTAGCAAATTTTTTATCAAGTAGAGGTTTGCATTGGCCAATGGAGAACACCTTATTTTTTAGAAGATAGTTCCTCTTTAGTTATACCATCATAGGAAAGTATAAAGGATAAACTGTTGATATACATCATCTAGCCCACTAAAATGAATGGAACTTGAAACTAGATAGAAAATCCCCCCCCCCCCCCCCCCCCCAAGAATTAAGGTCTCAAATATTTTTAAACCTTGTCATCTTTGTGCAAGCAATTTGTGAATACTTGCACTTGTATTGTGCTAAGTATTTTGCTGTAAGCAACCTGTCAGAAATTTTGGGATAGCATTTGATTTAAGGGCTTATATTGGAAACCATAATAGATAAACTATTGGAACCTAAAAGAAAGTGATGTGACATGTATTAGAGAGAGGTTATAAATAAGTGTATGAAATTGTAATAAAGTATCCCTTGATTGAATGAAAATCACCTTGGGTGTTTGGAGTTGCTTACATGAAATTAGTTTGTTTCTTGCTCCTTTTTCAATACTGTCTCCCATTATTTTCCCTTGCTGAAACTTCCCCAATCAATGAGATCATCTTCGATCACAGTGAACCCGTCCCACACACAAAGAATCGAGCAACTTGAAAATGAAATTAACACCATACCCATCCGTATCAACTCAGAACTGGACAAGATTCGGTCTGAGATAACATTAAACAATCTATCCATTCATGACTAAATAATCACTATCAACCAACTAATTGAAATCCTAACCACTCAAGTCGCCCAAATAGAAGTGCTTTTGCTGTAGGACTAGACTCACCAGACCAAAGATAAGGTATATACATCTTATAAGTTTCTCTAGTAGTGTTTATTTGGATTAAAATCTAACTAAAATGGGTATGTAAGTTAAATAGAATGCTTCAAAAGGTTTATAGACTAATTGGATTGACTCTATCAAGCTGAAGTCCATCATGCAACATTTTAGCAGGCCAAGATTTAATTCTTGCAGATTCTTTATCAAGTAGAGGTTTCCATTGGGCAATCTTTTAAGTTTCTCTAGAAGTGTTTATTTGCAGGAAAATCTAATTCTAAAAGGTATGTAAGTTAAACAGAATGCTCCAAAAGGTTTATAGACTAATTGGATTGACTCTATTAAGTTGAAGTTCATCATGCAATGTTTTAGCAGGCCAAGATTTAATTCTAGCAGATTCTTTAACAAGTAGATGTTTTCATTGGGCAGTGGACAACTTCTTGCAGCTCAAGGGAACACCTTAATTTTTAAAGACAGTTCTTTTTAGTAATACCATCAGCAGAAAGTACAAACTGTTCGTTTATATCATCTACCCAACTAAGTTGAATTGAACTTGAAACTAGAGAGAAAATCCCCCTCCCCCCCACTCCTGATGAAAACAGCTAAGAATTGAGGCCTGAAATATGTTTAAACCTTATCATCTTTTGCGCAAGCGATTTGTGAATATTTGCACTTGTATTGTTCTAGGTTTTTTGTTGTAAGCAACTTGCCAGAAATTTTGGGATAGCATTTGTATTTAAGGGCTTATATTGTTTGGCTTCTATTATTATCTGCTCCAGAAAAATTTTGCTTTTATGTATGATGGACAAGTTCATTTGCATTTGTAGCTCTTATTATCAGGGACCGTTTGCTTGGCATCTCTATGAAGGTGTAGTAGAGATAAGTCTCTGGGGGCATGTCATTTAACATTACCGACCCCCTTCCTTTAAGGAATGACAACCACAATAATGCAGCTCACTTTTTTGTTTGTTTTGGAGGTATTTGGATCTTAACTTTAAGAATCGAAGAACTATTGTGTTTTGCCCCCCCTAAGTTCGTGAGCTTGTATTTTTCACGTTCTTCCCTGTATACATTCAAACTTTCTCATGATTCTTTTCTTTGTTTTAATATACTGTTGTCCTTTGTACAATAAAGCTTGGCATAAATGAATGAAATTGCAGCGCCAGTGACTTTGCCCCACTTTTTTAAAAGGTTAACTAGTTGTATATGCTATTGGTACCTCGAAAAAGTTGTCACGCTTCTAAATCTTAGTGTATCCTAAAATTTTCTCTCTTAAATTACCTGTGAAGAAAGTGGAAAATACACAAATGTTATTTATAAAAATAAAAAAGAAAAATTTGTTGGAAGGCAAAGAAAAATTACCAGTGAAGACATCAAGTCTTCCATATATGATAAGAAAATAAAAGGCAACTTCATATTACAATACTTCCAGGAGGGACATGTTATGGGATTCCTATCAGTACAATCTTAATACGAAGTTTAAGTTCAATTTGATCTTATTAGTAATTTAAATAAGACTTTATACCACATAAAATCTGAAAAAGAATCTTTACGGTACTAATCTCTTTTTCCTTCTTAATCTATACACGCCTTAATTTCAGAAAAAGTATCCTTGCGGTAAAATGCTTTCTTCCTTCTTACTCGTGTTGTATGATACTGTGAAAACAATCCATTATAGCTCTCTCTTTAGCAAGTTGTATCGCGCATCCTCTTAAGTCAAGAGATGCAGATTAGGAAATGATATCTACTTTATTTTTATTCTCGATTGAGACTAATAATTTTTGGTTAAGTTGAGAGAAAATGATTTCTTGTTTATGTGAAGTTGTTGATGATGTTTGCAATCAAGTTTTAATTGAAATACTTTTGTTTTTATAAGGGTAAGGTTGTGTAGGTACAGCCAAAAAATCTTACCTATGTACTAGGTAGAAGCCGTGTTGGGAGCCATTTAAAGATTTGAGATACCAAAATGTCGTTGCTCATAAATTAAGTGAAAAATTCGAACCAGTGTGGTCCAATCCTGGTAAATATCTTTACCCATAAATTGGAAGGTCCATTTTTCCATCATAGATCGATTTATTACTGTGCTTCATTCTAAAAACGGTGATTGGAGTATGATGGGTAGCTGACAATCTATAAAGAGAGAAAAAAGGTACTATAAGAATGCTTCCATGTTGTCTATTGCCTGTCAAACTTAGGACGTTTTTATGGTTTTACAATTGTATCTGTGGTATTTTTTGTTGTGTTCACACTCCTATTCCCTTTTTACCTTAAATAAGTCTTAAGAAAGCTCTTTCTTTCACTCTTGCTGTTGAATGCAGGATATTTTCTTCAAAGTCATTAGATTATTGGCTTTCTATAATTTGGAAAACCTAAGACAGTTTCTTTTTTTTTTTTTTGGATCCACTTTAACACAGGTCCTGCTTGAAAATTAAATACATATGAGGGTACATTGTCCTGCTGAAGTAACTGCTAGCAGTTTCTTAATTTGTTTTCTAGAGTACTTAGTTTGTGTCATTATGACCTTTAATCTTTATCATCATCAATGCCTTTGCAGGTTTTTGGTTGATCTATTAAGATGATGACGACTGATGAGCAAGATCAAGATGCCATCGGTTGGAGTTTGAATCTTCTTGATTTGGGACCATTGTTCAATAACACTTATGGCAGTTGTTATAGTTCAGAAGATGGGAGCATCTATCATGGACAATATCTGAGAGAGTACAATTATGATGCGCCTTGTAATTCTGAATGTAACTATGTGGAAAAAGATGCGATGCTTGCACATTCTCTACAAGAAGAATTTTCACGATTGGAAGTTGATAATGCAGCTCAATCCTCTCACGCAGAATCAGAGCAGTTTCATCCAGTTTCATCTAATGATTCTTCAGACTGGCTTGCACCATCTACTGCCAATTACTGTTCTGGTATATATATGATAATTTTGTGACTCATCATGTTATTTTAGCTTCCATTTTCATCTGCATATTGTTAAATTGCAGTTCATGAGAGCGCCCAGGAGGCAGATGATACGGGGCATTCGAGCTCATGTTCTAGTCCAGGAGAGAGATCATATGATGGTGAAGATTATTCGTATTCACTGGAATTTGCTGACGAGTCTGCACTTGACGGAGAACTGGGGAAGAGGCTTAACCAAATGATACCTGTTCCTGTAAGCACTTCTGACTCTTTGATGAATTTGTTGCTTGCCTGTAGTGTTCCTTAGTAGATGATCCCTTTTTCTGGAGACAAATTGTTTAATCTTGAGCTTTTAATGAGATGGAAACTCATAAAGGCTTTATCCCTTTCTGACTTATAAGTTTTGTGATGGTTTTGCCATCATGGAAAAGGGAAAGAATAAAATACTAATCTAGAGCACTTGTTAGCTATTTGTGCTCTGCATGTCCAATGATGAGACCATTTTAAATTAGATTTTGTACTTTTGTTGATATAATCCTTTTCTGATTTACGATGTTTTCAATAATATCATGTTTTTTTGGAAATTTATGCTAAAGATCGGATGGCTTGGTGCTCATCTTGGCTGGAGAAGCTCCTTTGTAATTTTTTGTTTGAACTAATTTATATTGCTTGAATTATAAAATATGACAAGCTTTGTACTTGATTGTTATGTCTTCATATCTCCAATCCCCGATGTCATCTAAGTTAGCATGAGATTGTTTAGCGGTGGGGTAATTTTGATGTTGATGATATTTGGACTTGTGCTATGCCATTGTTGTATCCCTATCGTCCCTATCTATTTAATTATTGGAGATCAATCTCATGATCTACTAATGTGGCTTGTGTATGCTTGGTTTTCTTTTATAAAGGAACCTTTGAAGTGAAGAATGTTTTTTCATGTGCAGCATGTACCTCGAATTAATGGGGAAATACCTTCAATGGATGAAGCAACTTCAGATCATCAAAGACTACTAGATAGGTATGCACAAAGCTTTAGACTTTTATGGGATTTGGGGTTGATGTTGGGGGGATAAAAATTAGTACAACGTGAACGTTGGTCTTTCTTTGTGCATTGATGTCTTTAACAAAATTTCTATGTTCCCTTTTTTTTTTTGTGGATTTCCATGGTGATGTTTCTGACTCCTTGATTATGTGGTAATGTAGAATTTATACCTTGTTCATGATGGCATGTTCTTGTTGTGCATTGGGGCAGCAGGGTACCGTATTGGAGGGAAATAATTTGTTATGTTGCCTCTAATTGGTTAATTTTTTCAGTATTTTCATTCCAATTGTCACTGTTATGGCTTTGATAACAGAGGCAGTTTTGATCAGATTGCAGTTGTATAATTTAGTTGAGCGCAAGGTCCAAGGAGATGGAAATTGTCAGGTCAGCTGTCAAGCTCTTTTACTTGTTTGTTTCTTGTCAGTTCCTTCTTGAGCAGAAGATTTCAATATATATGCTTCATAGTTCAGTGGTTCAACAATTTTCTTTTTTTATGTGACTATCACTATATTGTATTTCTGTGTATGATTACAATTTACTCCCCCCTCCCTCTTCAATTCTCACTTTTGTCCGTCTCGCTTGATTTGCTACATTCCTTTTATGAAAATGATCCCCTCAAGTTTCTTAAATTTTCATCCACACATTTCTTTTCTCTTTTAATATCGTCTACACAATTCATTTTTTTTTATTCTCCTTAACAACTAAACCACACCTTTATTTGTGTCAATCCCCTGGCCCTAAGTAGCAAACTCGGTGACAAAGGAGTATATTGTTATATTCTTCTAGGTTTTTAGTAACATGTCTTAGTTTACAGCATACAGATTTCCAGTCACTAAAGGTGAACTTCTTTTAGTTGCCTATACTGCATACAGATTGTTATACTATTTTCCTCATGGTGGCTTAAGTACTGCCTTTAAGTATCACCGCTAGCCCTGCTACTATAGAACCTAAGTATCTATCAATGGCAAAACTGACCAATTGATAATGTTTTCAACGTTATTGTGCTTTTTCAGTTCCGCGCTTTGTCAGATCAATTCTATCGTACTCCAGAACATCATAAGTTTGTGAGGCAGCAGGTTGTCAATCAGGTAGTTTGCTTCAGAAAATGCAATGTGAATTGCGTTGTATCTTTTGGGGGTTCTTTAGTGCCGTTTGTTTTGTGCAATATTCTTATTTTCTTAACTGTTGGATATTTCAGCTTAAATCAGAACCAGAGTACTATGAGGAATATGTGCCTATGGAGTATGGTGAATACCTAAAGAAGATGTCCAAGTATTGTTTTAATTTTTGCTTAATTTTCTCTTTGGATTCTCACTATTGGAATGACCTGTTTGTGAGTTATGAGGGCGATATAAGATTGACAATTTGGCATTTTTAGATGTGCCGAAAAGATTATAGTTGACTCCTTTGGGATTATTAGTCTACTAGTTGTTTTCTTACTTAAAAATACTTTGGGTTTTCTCTGCCATCAACTTCCAACCTTATTTGGTCTTGTGAGGATTGTTCCTTGCAAGCTCAGGGCAGTGGGTTCAGTTCCTACTAGAGGTACTTTAGGGTGGAGGTTTTTCTCTTATCTGTCCCTCACTGCCAGGGACCCACCCATTGAAGCTGATAGGCTGGGTTGATTAAAAAGATGTGTTTATCATTATCTTGTTGCTAGCTTCTGTTTTTTCTATTATTGTTTTCTTGGGTTTATGAAAAAAGATAAAAATCTTTTTTTTTTCTAACATTTTGATTTGCATTGCTTTGAGGCTACCTCTGCTTTTGCACATTTTGATAGAGGAGATAAGTTATGTAGATTTTTTACTTTGCATAATTGAAAACAGGAGTGGTGAATGGGGAGATCATGTCACTTTGCAGGCAGCTGCTGATTCGGTATGCATGTACATTCTATTTGTTTTCACCCTCATTCCCAATCTTGCATCTTGTCGTTTGCTTCCCTATGGTTTTGGATTATCAATTGAGATTCATTATGTTTAGTTATCTTCAGTTGAGTTCAGCTCATAACCAATTCATTTTAATTCAACCCAGCATAGCTAAATTGACTTCAGCTCATCACTTTTAGGTCACATTTCACTATGCATTTGGTTTGACTCCATTGGATTCAATTAAATGCAGTTCAGTTCACTTTATTTTCTTCTACAGACCCTTAGGCTCAATGGGTTATTCATGGTTGTTGAAGTCCTAATTTTACGTACAGTAGTGATATTTGTCTATTGGAATAAACTTACTTCATAATGAAATGCATATATGCGACAATTTCACCTTGAGGATAACTGGCCTTGCAGATTTGTTACTTATTTGTAATCTTAGTTTTAAAATGCACACCTCGCGTTGTGCCTTGTGCCGTTGTGCGCCTTGAGCTCAAGCTCGGCTGAAAGCACCTTAGCGTGGTGAGGTTGTGCCCACTATAAGAGGCGTGTGCCTTGGTGTGCTTTGATGTGTTTCACGCCTTGTGCGCCCGGTGCGCCTTCTTGTTGGGCTAGTTATTAAGTTTGACTGAAAGAAATAAAACTCAAAATCCAAGTTCACTTGAATATGAAGTTCGAGAAACTATACAGAAGAGCATGTGAAGAAAAAGAAAATACTTTGGGTATTCATATTCTCATTGTCATAGTTATGATAGTGTTTACCGCATAATAAATGTTTTCAAGCTTGTTAGTTACTATTATAATATGAATGGCATATTGTTTTAAGTGGAGTATTCTTATATATGTTCCAAAACTGATTTTCAAGCTTTAAACTAACTTTGCGATCTGTTATCCTTGCTTTTGAGTATCTCTACCATGGATTTTGATTAAATTTCTAAAAGTCCTCCATGTATTGAAATTTTTCTCTAGGAGATTGTCAGTTTTCACCATGAGATCTTTCTGCTGACATATCACAGCTTTAGAAATATTTAATTCACTACTTCCTAACCCTACTCAACAGATGAGATTCTTAGCACCCATATATTCCAACTTTCCCCTTTATTCAAATTAAGCTAACCATAGTGTGTTGAGATTTGAGAATCTGCTGTTGATTGATGTAGTATTGTTTGTATTGCTAAAATAATTAAGTAGACTAAGTTGTGCATATTGTTCTGATCAAAATAAATGTATGACCCCGTTTTTACGGGAGTGAATTGGTTCCGCTACACTTTCTCTTTACTGATATATAAAATCTTGCTTATTCTTGCAGTATGGTGTTAAGATATTCCTCATCACTTCTTTCAAGGACACATGTTACATGGAAATTATTCCAAAGATTCAAAGGTCAAACCGAGGTGTGGGCTGCTGAGGATGTCTTTGAGTACATCTGCCCTTTTCGTTTCCTTTTTCCTTCTTTCCCCTTAAAATTCATGTCCAATAATTAGTCATCCTATTCGTTATCTCACCCCTTCCTTGACGAGCTTGATAACCTAAGTTTTTGTGTTGGTTGTCTGCTTATCATTAATTTTCGTTTTTTACTTTGTATTGGGTCTATAAGGTAGTGGTTCTGTTAGCAATTTTAAGGTGCATCAAAGTGAATTTGTTTACTATGGTTATATCGTTGAAATTTCTAATCTGAATGCTTAAACAATTCACAACTATACTTAGTTTAAATTGAAGAGTTAAATAACCTGTATAAAAACTTCAGAGACTAAAATTCATCAGCTTGCTGATTTAGCTTACTTTTAAGTGGATTTTTTTTTTTGCACCTGCATTGAGTTTTTTGTCATTCAGTGCTGTCTTATAGTCTTCTAAGAACAAGTTTATATATGTAGCAAAAAGTTGACAATTGCATTCATTGGTAAGTCTTTGTAGATGTTATTGTGTTTGTGCTTTCTTTGTTCATTTTCTACTCATAAAGAATCAGTCTTATTTCTCTGTATTTTGGATTGTTCTCTATGCAGTCATCTTTTTGAGCTTTTGGGCGGAAGTGCATTATAACTCAATCTATCCAGAAGGAGGTAACATCAGTTCTTTATTTCCTGTTCTCCTTTACCAAATTAACTGTTTTACTACACATAGTGGCCTTGCATTGGTGCTTTACAGAAGTGGAAATTATACCATACAGTCTCTGTGAAATAGTGTAACTTTCTTGATTTTCTTTATGTTGTTAATATGAGGGAGGGATGTGTGGTATACGAGTGGGGCTGGGCAGTATAGGATAGGGCGTCTCACTTCTGAAGGCTGTCAAATGCAATGGGCTTATGGAAGAGTGCTAGTTGGAAAATAAGAACTGGGCAATTTTACAATCTCTCTTTTTATGTAGACGCTGAAATGCATTGAATTGGAGTTTTCAATCAACACCCTTGGTTGTTTATGAGACTGAAGATGAAGGTGAACTCTTCCTCCTAGACTCATTTCCATTATGATTCATGTCCTCCAACTGTGAAGTTCAGGTCCATGGTTACTATTATGGAGTGTTGGGTCTTCGAGAACTGCTTTATAAGGCTAAACAGGGTATTTGAAGAACTACTATAGTGTTAGGTCTTCTGAGTCATGCCTCACACCACCTCTGTTATCCTATTATAGGACCCTTTGTCGAATTTATCCTACTACAGGACTTGAAATGTTGTAAAATTAGTATCTGAACTTGGAACGCAGTTGGACGTAATAAAATTGCTTGTCTGCAATGTGATGGTGTTAGGATCCTCTCTATTCCTTTAATCCATTTATGATGTGAGGAGTATTGACACCTAAGCTAGCAGAAAATTATTCCACTCGTCCTTACTTCCCTCCTTGCATTCCAATCAACAATTGAAGAATAGAGCACCCAAGACCCAGTTGTGTTTTCTTTTTGAAGAGCATCTAAAATTTTAATCTGACATGGGCCAGTTTGCAATCCCATACCATAAATCTGTCCTGTGTGGGCCACAGCATTGCACAGGACCTCCCACATTTTTGACTCACAACATTCTGCTCACACCCGTGAAAACCAGATCAGACCAAATGAAACACAGCATAACATGTGGTTTTTGGCTTGCCAGTATGGTAGTCTCTAATTTGAGCACCGTTCCTCTGTGTCTGGTTTGTTTAGAATAGAGCTGCATTGCCAAAATATCTGAGAAGCTTATTAAGGTGTTGTTGCATGCAGAGTTACCGCCTCCCTGTGAATTGAGAAAGAAGAAGAGATGGTGGCATTTCGGAAATAATTAACAAGGATTATTTATTTATATGGATACTTGACGCTTCTAATTGATCTGTATATATTGATCTAGGTCAGACCCGTGAGCATCACTTTTATTCGCAATAATGTCTTTATTATTTCTTGTGTTTCTCTGCCTGGCCTTGGATATTGTGCAGGTGACGAGGATGAGTCTTAAAAACAAACATTTATATGACCTATGCCTTATATCATAATATATGTCTTGGCATGCATTTTGATTTCGCATGCCACTTCCAATTTTCCTACTCTTATGTTCCTCTGCTCTGTTCGTTTATGTTGGCTGGATTTTCTGTGTATTTCATCTAAGAGGACATATGTCCTGGTTTATGTGTAATCAAAAGTTGCGAAAATTCATTCTTGATCGACTTCTCTTGATATGTTCTCTCAATTTATCGAAAATTTTCGTCAATCCAACAAACATAAAACAAATCCAGAACACTGTTCAATAATTTTGTCTTTTGAAGATATTAAATTCTTTAAATCTTCTTTTTCCATTTGCCATAACAATAAGATCAACCACATATTTAAGAACAAAGTTGAATTTGTTCCATAGGCAAGTAGAGAGAATCAGAAGCAGTAATTAGTTGACAAGCAAGCTAAGATTTGGTGGCAGTCTTTAGTTCTTAATGCTACAGATCCATCACATGTTGCTTTAATCTAAAGAGCCTTGTAAAAAGCAAGAACGTACCTTTAATGAAATTTTACTTGCATTATTTGAAAATAAGTGCTCTAGATATCACATTTTAAATAAAAATGTGAAATTAATGATGTAAGAAGTTTTCAAAAGAAAATAGTAAAATTGTGACACATGGAAATTCTTAAATTGCAAACTCAACCAATAAATCAAGCATATATTTATAAAAAAATAATTTAATTCTAAGTAATTAACGTACGCATGACTTTTTTGGTTGTTTATTTTCCATCAAAAGTCAACGTAATAAGAGGTTACGATTTTAAATTTCCATCACCTAATGTCGAGTATAAAGAGAGTATGTGCTGCTTTCCCAAGGACTCTTGTGTGAAGGGTGAATGATAATAGGCCGTGCAGGATTAAACATGTTTTGGAGTATCAACCATAAGATTAAATTTTTTGTTGATTTTGTTCTTTAATAGTCACAATAAATAGCAATTGCTTACGTTAAATACGTAAGATATATAATGAGGACCCTAATACATGATTTTTCTTAAATTGTAAATGTTGCTTGATTTAAGGTTTATTATTAAATGCTTTCTTCCCTTAAAGTTTTCAAAACTTTCACTTCCTCTTCATCTCTTTTCAACTTTTATATCGTTGTTATCATCTTGTTATTTTTCTTTCATTATCATAATCAAACATCTCTAATTTCTTAATAATATTAAGGATCACGCTTTTGACATTATTTTAAGACCCAATTAGTAGTATAAAAAAAGAATTCTTATAATTTAAAAATGAAAGATGAAAAAAATTAGAAATTTATTATTAATTATATTTATATTTTTTATAATAAAATTTCTCACTACAACATTAAAGTTTTTTTCTACCAAATTTTGTGGAGTATCATTTTTGTTTCATAAAATCTCTAGTGTGACAGTCGCATACGTACGATCACTCACAGGTTCAATCCAATAATTTTAAAGTTGCTGTTTTTAAGTTTGAGTTAGACATTTTAAACCTTGAAATAGGCATTTAAGTCTTATATTTGACAAACTTTAAAAACCATTATAATAAACATTTTAAGTCCTGATATGGATTTTTATAGTTGGAGTAGGTAAGTAAAAAATAAAAGGATTTTTTTCACTTATACCCACGTACTTTAAAAATTCTCAGCTGTACCCAATAAATTTACCAATTCTCAATTGTACCCAATAATTAGTAGGGTATTTCTCACTTATACCCACGTACTTTTAAAAATTCTCAGCTATACCCAATAAATTTACCAATTCTCAATTGTACCCAATAATTAGTAGAGTTTTTCTCACTTATACCTACGTACTCATGTTGGTAGCTGAAGCTGTTCAAACTTTGATTTTGGCTGACTTTTGTTATTATTACATCAAAAGGTAATTAAGCTTATTTTTTGAACTAATAATTTTTACGTTTCGTTTAATTATTGGTATTAGAACGTGTAAATGATAATGAAAATTTAAGCTAAATTTGCAAGAAAAAAACACGTGAAGGCTATTGATCATACTTGTCTTACTCTAGTAATCATTTTTTTTATGAAATTCAGTAAATATTTATGGGAAAATAGTAACCACATGTGATCTCATATTGAAGAATCAGAGAGGATTAGACAAGCATATAAACTTAATAGACTACTCCTTTTACTAATTGATTTTAGGATGAAAATTCATCGTACTTGTGTGCAATCAGCTCTCATGAGAAATTTATCAACACTTAATTGTGGATAAAACTTACATCGCCATGAAAATAACATATTACGAAAATTTACTCAAAAAGTCATTTTATTACCGTTGTTTAGTATTTACCATCAAATGGACCGTTAAAGTCGCTACATTATAATGCTACTGGTAATTTAAAAAAATTCAAAAAATATTACTAACGCCTTAAATAAATCTAACTAACTGTTGTTAAGTTGTCATTAAAAAATGGTTATTGTTGCTAAATTAATACTAATTATTGGGTACAATTGAGAATTGGTAAATTTATTGGGTACAGCTGAGAATTTTTAAAAGTACGTGGTATAAGTGAGAAAAATCCTACTAATTATTGGGTACAATTGAGAATTGGTAAATTTATTGGGTACAGCTGAGAATTTTTAAAAGTACGTGGGTATAAGTGAGAAAAACCCAAAATAAAATTAAGGGTTCGAATAGGGGTTTTAACTTATAAGAGTAAAAAGCGGCATTTTAAGTGGTGAAATGAATTTTGTAGGGGTTGAAGTTGATAGCTTAAAAATTAAATCAAGCCTCTAAAAGAAAAAGATTGAGACTTGGAGTAGAAATTTTAAGTGTTAGATTTGACTTTTTAAGTCTTAAAATTTAAATTCGATAAATATAAAATTTTTTGGCAAATGTTATATGTAGCCCTAAGGGCTACATATAACCATTAATGCTAATAAGATTCTTTTATATTCCCCATATAAATCATGAGTAATTTTTTTTTTCAATATAAGAGCAATTTATTACTTTAATTTTGTGGTGAACTTGTCAAAGATTAATTATTTTACAAGGCTAATTTAATGAGTAATTTGTTGATCTATTAATAAACTTGTCAAAAATTCTATTGAAATTAGTCTATGTACATTTATTATAAGAATTTGTTAATTTTTATACATAGCCCCTAGGGCTATGTATAACAAAGTCCAAATTTTTTTAGTCATATACAAACATTTGGAAACATTAAGAAAACGGAATATTTTTTTTTATCATGAATATCAAATTTTTTTTGGGATTAATTAATCTATTTTTGTTGGGTGCTCCTTAAAAAAAAAAAAAAAGAGCGCCATACTTGAGTCTTCACTAATTCAAATTTACTCCTCTCCAAAGTTCTCTCACTCATCCCTTACCGAAAATGGAAAAAAGGCTTCGTTCATCTCTGCATACCTCTGCAGATTTATTCCTAGAATCCGCCATTAAACTTTCTCTAAAATCTGCAAAAACTTCTCTCAAAACCCTAATTCACACCATTAAACCTTCTTCTGAAATCTCTACTTCTCTTCCACTTGCTCTTCACTCCTCCATTTCTCGTTCCATCACTATTTTCAAAAATCCTTCAAACCCTAGAACGCCACCTTCACCCCCTTCTAAAAAACCTCGAAGATCTTCTCCTAGTTCACAAACCCCCGTCGTAGGTAATTCTCAACAAACAACCCACCTTCACGATCTTCAAATCTATGCTTACATTGCCTTAGTTTGTATTAATTCACCCAAAAAAGCTTTCTTTCCTGACGATTTATTCCCGTCTGTTAGAGAATTGCATGACAATTTGATCCTTTTCGAGTCCGATAACATCCTTTTATCTGAAATTTCGAATTTGTGTGAGCTTTGGTGGAAAGACGAGCTTGTTGGGAGAGAATTATTAATTTCTCAGTTTTTGCCATTTCTTGTTTCAAGGTCGTTAACATTGCGGAAAAAGGTTGATATTCATAGGGTTTACATTTTAAGGGAAGCTTTTTTGTTGTTTGATTTCGAGGATGAGAGTATAGAGGATCTGAAATTGTTGTTACTTCGATGTGTCATTACGCCTTTATACTTGAAAACCGAGGACGGAATGCGGTTCATTGCCTTTTTGTTTGGTTTGAGTCATCAGCTATTAAAAGAGGTATTGGAAATTATTAAATCCCAAATTCCTTTTGGGAGGAAGTCCATGTTGGAAGCTTATGGGGAGATTTTGTTTAGGGGGTGGAAAAGTGTAAATGGTGATCTTAGGAAAGAAATTGAAGATGGGTTTTTGCAAGGGTTGATTGAAGGTGCAACTTTTGCTAGTTCTAGATCATTTGCAGCTTCTATTAGGAGGGTCTTGGGAGGTTTTATTAATCAGAGGACTACTGAGGGTGTGGAGAAGATCCTTTTTGGCTTCGCTGAACCGGTCATTTTCCGGTATCTGCAGGTATTTTGGATTCTACTCCCTTAACAATTACCTACTTGCATTCTAATTTAGTATTTTAGTATTAGTATAAGTATGTATAAAAAGGTTGTTATCTTTGTGAAAATTATATTGGTTTATGGGTAGGTATCTGAATTTCCCTTGTTTTGGTTAAATGACTGGATAGACTGAGAATGATCCAACAATTGTCAAGAACGTTCTGTGATTTGGTGGCTTATTTGATGATGAGCTTATTTGCATATGCTGTGATATTGATTGATACTATTATAATGCTTGTTTATATCACATTTGGCATAGTACATTTGCTACTAGCAGTCTGGATATTAAGAGTGATGACTTTCCATAACATGTTTGGTTTTGATTGACATTTCTCTTTCCATAATGCCATTTGTCAGATACTTGTTTTCTTGTTTTGTTGTGTTTGATTTGGAATTCCAAGATGTTATTCTAGATAAGAGACCTTTGGTGATTCCGTGAAAATTGCGTCTTTCGAATTTACATGACCATTACTAACTAAAGAAGGGAAGTTCTACAAGGTAGCATTCTTTTCTTAGTTTTATATATTTATTTTCTTTTTGTTGCGAGTTTTTGTGTTCCCATAGTGTTGAGATTAATTATATGGCTATGTATTGCTATATTTTAAATTAATCTAGCTAATTTTTGTTAACTTAATTCTTTCACCTTTTAGCAATTTCTCAACCCCAAGTCCTCAACTATCCGAGTAGAATCCCAGAGTTATTTAACTTCTTACTTTAGTTGAAGCTTCAGTTTGGGAGGGGGGGAGTGAGGCGCTTTCGTAATTGTAGTAATGAGAATGTGGACAAGAGAAGGATGCCTTCATAGTCGAAAAATATGATTTTTCTAATGCTAGTTAATTGAAGACCTATGGTAGTATTGTCACCATGTGAATTTTGGAGGATTTGTTGCCACCAAATCAAAAGGTTTTGAAATTTCCATGGTTGTAGTGATGAGAATGTGGACAATTAGTAATAGAGCCAATTCAGAGTGATGGCTTGGGTTTAGCAAGCGGTGTGTCAATGACCAACGTGGCCGTGACAGACAAAGACCTTGGGCCTTTTTAATAGATCAAATAGACTTTCTCACCTACTAGACTAGTCTTAGGACGAGTTCTCTTGTTTGGTTTACAATATTTTTGATAATAATATGACTTTTGTGTCATGATTTGTTGTGAGTGTCATTTTTCTTTACAAAGAATTATTGGTTCCAAAAGGTGTTGTTTTTGCGAAGAAATTGGGTAATTCTGTAGATATGCTTTTAAAAAAGTTAATAATTTTGAGTTGAAAGAAACTCTTCAGTTGCCACCAACCTATGATGTTGAAAATATAAAGACATTGTGGAATATACCTCCAAAACATGGGCTAAAACATGTCTATGCTATGAAGAGAAGAATGTTATTAACTTGGCTTTATTAGCAGACGCCTAACATAAATCATTAAATAGCTGCTTTTGTTTTAAATGATATTACTCATTATGCTCTTTACTACCCAACGCAGGTTGCAAATTCAAATGTTCGACAAAATGCACTTCACTTACTCTTGGACATGTTCCCCCTTGAAGATCCAGATTCTACAAAAGACGCCAAGGACTCATTGCTTGAAAAACAAATTTTCTTGCTGGAAAAATCACTTAAAGATGATTGTCCAGATGTGAGGGTAGTCGCGGTAGAAGGTTGTTGCCGTATCCTTCGTTTGTTTTGGGAAATCATTCCTTCTTCAACTATCACAAAATTAATAACTATAATTTTTGATGATACGTCTCATGACATATCCAATGAAGTTAGATTATCCACACTGAATGGCGTGATGTATATCATGGGAAATCCTCAAGCTCACGAAATTATGAAAGTTGTTTTGCCAAGATTGCGGAACATGATTAAGGATTCACTTCTCTCTGTACGAATTGCTATGGCTGATCTCCTCCTACTCATTATGGACGTTCGAGGGTTCCAGTTTAATAAGGTAAAATAGCTAAGTTAGATACAACATCTCATGCTGCATGCCTGCATTTGTTTCTCTTTTGCTTACTTCTTACTGGTTGACTACAGCTGTTCTGTTTCGAATTTTAGGTGGTAGACTTAGATGTTTTACTTGCTACTCTTGCAAATGATCAACCACCTGTTGCTCAAAGGATTGTGCGACTTCTCTTACCATCATACTTTCCGACAAAAGTGAATGTTGCAGAAGCATGTATGCGCATAATTACTTTAATAAAAAGGTCTCCAATTGCTGGTGCTAGGTTTTGTGAGTTTATTGCACAAGAAGGTGCATCTTCAAAGTCTCTTATGGAACTTGCTAGAGTTCTTATTAACATACTTTTCTCATCTGATAAACTTGATGATGACCATATGAAGGGATTTTTTGCTGCTTTAAGTCACCTATGCAGGAACCTAGTAACCAAGTCATCTTGTAGAGAAGCCCTTAAGGAACTATTTTCAGGTGAAAAACTAAAGGGTTTGTTGGCTGCTGCCATTCGTGGGAATGATCATTCCTCTTTGTTTGAAATTGTTTCTTTCGTTTCTTCTACTGGAGCAACTGAACTACTTGAAGAATGTTTAGCTGTAGTCTCAAATTGTCGTGGTTTGTCTGAAAATGAGCAAAAGCAAGCTGAAGTACGTTCTGCACATAAGTTGGTTGTGTCTTGCAATTGGTTTGATCATATGCTAGAGGCTCTATCAAGGCTCCTACATGATACTGCTATCAAGTGTAATGACTGCTTCGGTATTGAAATACCCAGGGAGATAACACCATCTGCGAAGAGGAAGAAAAGCAGACTCACTAGAGAATCAGGAAAAAGAAAATGTGTCGATGGAAAAGGACTATTAGCATTTAAAAACAGTTACCAAATTTCTGTAGGAATTGCATGGCAAATAAAAGATCTTTTAGCATCGGATGTCAGCCGGAAAGCTATGTTTGAATCCAAGCACTTACAAGTAATGGTTGCTGCTTTGAAGGTCATATCTGAAATAAGCATTGATCATAGCATGTGTTCTAACTTGATGGATGCATCCGTAGTTGATGCGTTCATGGCGCTTTCCCTGCACATGACCCTTCAGAATATGAATATTAAAGACATTCTTAACCATCGTAATGGGGGGAATATTGTTCAAGGAATGGCAGAGGAGGCAAGTAATTCTTAACATTGAAATATAATCACACTTTCCTTGAATAATTTTTCTCGTATAAATGTATGTTTTTTCATACTATAACCTTTATTCTTAGATGCTTGTAGGGCTAAAATAGTTACAAATTGCTTTTTATCATTTTTAAAAGAGGTCCTTGCTCATGTAACTTCTTGGTATCAATAATATTTGGTCACAACTTAATACTAAATCAAATTTGTGCTAGAAAGGCTGGATTTTATAGCAATCTTCGTGAATGCTTGATCAATTCACTTTTAATGTAGCATCTTATATTAAAGATCAAGTTCCACCTACTCCATTTAATTTTGGGGAAAGTGTAATTTCTTATATGATAAAACTGATTGTCAATATCTTGCCATTCCATTCCAGCAAACACTTGTGGACGAGACATTGGATCTTCTGCTCAACTGTACAGAGAAAGTTTTTAAAGCTGGAGGTTTGGCAAAATTTGAATCAATGTCATCAGGATGTAAGTTTTGCGATAACATGGCTGTCCAGTTTCACAGGCAAAAGCATGTGAACTCACACAGAGATGCTGCTTCTGATGATGATGATGGTAAGCAACATGAACATGATTAATTTGCAATGTTTCCTATTTTGTAGACTATTGAGTGACCAAAGTTTTGTAATGGCACGATTAAATGATAAGCTAGACAAAATCAAATTCTCCTTCCATCGATAAATGAGAGGGGTACCGGGAGAAATTCAAAGGGGTTAACGATTGAGAAAGATGGAGAAATTAGCTCCCTCTTTTTCCTGTAATCCAAAACTAGAAGTTGGAATGGATGACAAGTGGAGTTGGGGAGGAAAAAAAAGGGAGGCCATTAGATCCTTAGAGCAAATGTGCCATTTAGGGTATGTTCACTTGAGTTTGTTTTTGTTGAACATAAATTATTGTTGAACTTCACTTTTTTTTTGTTGATCTTAGCTTAGAATCCATGTGGATGACCATTGTAATTGATATTTTGGTAGATGTAGTAACTCTAATTAATTGGGATCAAAGCTCTAGCATTGTTGTGTTGAACTTAGCTTATATTTGTAAATTTGTTGGAACTTATCTTTAATGAACTAAAGTTCTGGTCGGACTTGACCAAAACTTATTTTTTTAAGTTGAGGAATACACACCCTTGAGAAATGAAGGAGAGATTCGGAAGAATATACGCTAGAGCTAGAAAAGCCAAAGTTGCTATGTTTGGTTGTTTTGTCAAACTAGAAAGTTGTTATTTGGTAATTTTTCCAAAAACATAAATGTATTAGGTAGTTTTCACAAATGTGCTATTTATACTTTTCAGATAATTGCAAAATTATCCATTAAGGAAGTTAGATTTTTGTGCTATTTATACTTGAAACTTCTCTCTCTTTTTCTTTTTTCTTTTTTTTTTTTTCTTTTGCAATAAAAGGTGTTTATATTTTATCAAAAGCATGAGTATAGAGGTAGTCCTCCGTTGTGCCAAATACTTAAGGCCCTAAGAAACAAAACCCAACAACCAAGAGGAATTACATCAAATTAACATAAAACCTAACAAAAAGCAACAAAATTGCATAGGATGATCAAGTAGCCAAGACTTCTCCATGTGGTTGGTTCTAGCTGCAACTCGAAAGTGAATTAGGTTGATCTCATTCTGAATGGGACAGACAGACAGCAGCAGCAGCTAGAGAGTTCCTCCTACACCTAACTGCATACAAAAACTCGGTCCAATGTTTTACCAAGAGCACTGACTTAGGATTCTTCTGCAATGACTGATCATAGCACACACCTGATTGTCAAAAGAATCAGCAAGGTTCTGTGAAAACCTGATCAAGTTAGGGGCGGATTTTGTCTTGTAACAGCACAGCAATGCAGAATGTGATCTATTGTCATAGATTGAGTTGAGCACAAGGGGCAAAGATAAGGGCAGTTAGTCCCCCACTTCCTCAGTCTATAATAGGTTAGAAGTCTCTTGTGAATAGCCATCCAAAGATAGAAAACCGTCTTAGGACTTGTACTAGTGTTTCAGTCCAATTTCCTCTAAAGACCTTAGGATAAGCACTTATAGAAAAAAAACTGCGGTTGCGGATGCGTTTGTGGAAACGGTCGTGGTGTCACGAAAAACACTATAATAACATAATAACGCAAATTGCGGCCAATGCTATGCGAATTTTTGGAAAAAAATTCACAGAAGCGGCGTTTTGAACTTATAATTGCGTTTTTATTGTTGAATTACAAATATGCCCATAGCTATTACAACTGCAATACTACACTATATGAGGTACTTTTTGTGTATAATTAGGTAACTTATTCGTTAATTATTTTATTTGATTACTAAAATTTTGAGTAATTACAATTTAAGTGATCTTAATAATAAAAGTTATTGAGCATTAATCTCTAGAAAAAGTTAATGGGTATTAATGCAATTTTAACGTGGAGACTGATAACATTGTAACGTTGAAATATCATTGTAATAGTTAAATACCGGGCGTTACACGTTATGTCACGGTCAATGTGGTGTTGTGACCGTGAAAATTCATGCACCATTATATAATGAGATTCAACTTTGCAACAACTCACAAACAAGTTACATTATGGGAATGGGGGAAGTTTTTTCCCATATAGTAGACTTTTTAAATAGGGAAATCTTTTGTATCACAGAACACTCATATTGTCACCAACAACAATGGCAAAGCCTTCATCCCAAAAGATCGAGTCGGCTACGATGACATATTTATGTTGTGAAGACAACAATACTATATGCAATTATCATGCTTTTGGTATTGAAGTATATTTTCAAAACTGCTTTACAGACTTAAAACAGAGTAACAGGGATCTTGGTAAACATTCTGGGTTTTATTTTCATGGTGATCTATGTCAACTTTGATTGCTTGTTCTGGAGTCGTACTATTTTTATATAAGCATTATCTTCATGGTGATCCATTCAATGTTAATTGCTTGTTATCAAGTCTTTTAGTATGAGCATTTTGAATGTTGTGCAGAAACTTTTCACATTCCACATTTAACTATAGTTCCTTCATAGTGACTGCCATTTTACACTATCAAACAGCACTTATTTGACTGAAAGAGCATGATGTTCTCTTCTATTTAAACCTTCTTATAGTCTTTCATTTTATAGTGTTTTCATTGTTGGGAATAAGGCATTGGCATTGGCATATTCTTTATTGAACTGCTTGGATTTTGTAGGATCTCCCTTTTCATACCGAAGAAGAATTATGAATTCCGTGAAGAATTGTACTGTGCTTCTGAAGTTCATTGTTGACGTTGCAGCAATAGGCCTTATTTGCAATAGACCAAGGGCATTAAATTTTACATCTGCCTTTTTGCAGAACATGATTTCCATCTTGAAAAGGTGTTTTCACGATGAGTTAAAGTTCCTGAATGAACAACTGAAAGAACTTCATTTGTGCTTAAAGAGTTCTTTCACTTACGCGGCCAAGTTGCTTAATTTAGTTCTCACAAAAGCCAATGAAGGTTCTCCTGCTCCCCAAGAAGCTTATGCAGTAGCCAATCATCTGCTTGATCTTGTCGTCTCAATTGAGTTATACTTAGGTTCTGGTTATGCAACACGCATGGTCACCATAGCAAAGCAATGGTTGCCAGATGTGATTCTGGGACTCGGTTCTAACTGCATCTCAAAACCGTCATTTGAAGAAAGTATCTCTTTCTACTTGTCTAGTGATGGTGAAATGCATATTCATCCGTGGCTTTCAATTTTAGCGAGCATCGAGCATTATGAAATGAAACACTTTGGATCAGATGGCGAGGAGGATGATAAAGCTGTAGTGCACGAGAAATTCCCAGCATTTAGCAAGCTAATAGGAATGATGTTTCAGCTATTTTGTATTAATCATGAGGTATTAGACATTGTTGGGCTAATGTTTCTCATTGGCGCTTCGACTGGTTTGCAGAAGAAGGACTTTGGCCTTGTCTCGGGACTTCTACACTGTCTTTGTACAAAGTTGTTGAATCAGGAGAACATACTGTTGGACGACCTTGATATGTCTGTGACTTATTTACAAGAGCTTTACGCACAAGTTGAACGCTGCATTGAGGAAGCAGAAAGCGATGAAGCATTGCAAGAACTTCTCGGTATCAAAGCGTTGCTTGATCCGGTCTGGGATTATTCAAATCAGGCCGCATCCATGTTGTGATACAATATCTGGTCTGTCCTGTGCACACTGCAAGGCTCTTTTTCATATATTTCGTCATAAGATTGAACAAATTCTCCGTAACTTCAAATTTGTAAATACCAGCCTTAATGTGAAGCATTTCGTAGCTAATCTGTAAGCATGTAAATTTGCGGGACCAACACCCTCCGTAACTCTATCTCAAGGATTCGACGAGTCTTTGTTTCAACGTTACACTAGATGGTACTAGAGATGTTCATAACACACTCGATGACTCGATATTTACCCGACCTATAACCGAATCGAACTTGGCCCGAAAAAGACCCGATGACCTGAATGAACACCTCTGAATGGTACCATCCATGGAAGCAATTATCATTCATGATTCATATATAATCTGCAAATTACAATGGATGTTTCTAAATTGAAACATCTCAATATCCAACTAACAAAAAAAATCATGATGGTGTACATGTAGACCTTCCTAATTAATTTGCATATTACATGGGATATTTCTAAACTGACATTCTACTTTCCTAAATTTTGGCATTCAAAACTGCATAGATTGCCAAGACATGAATTATATATCACAACAATCAAAGAAACAAAGTTATCCCCAATTCCTGGTGCAGATATGTCAAGCTTTCGCTTGAAAGCTACCAGTTATTTGGTTAAGTCAGTCGCAAACTTTACAATAACAAGGCGCATCGGACTGCTACTGCTTCGAGCACCCTTCTGGACGTAAGATATACAAACTGCACTTTCTGGTTGAACGGTCTCAAACTGGTATTTTCTTTAATCCGGCAGCAATTGGCATGCCTAAGAATCCAATGAAGACACTAACAAACCACTGCATGAAACTGAGAGGAGTGGTGTTTGCAAATGTACCCAAATATTCAACGATTATAATTTGAAAGACAAGCGTGACACTGATGACGGCAACAAAAACATAGTTGTCTAATATGCCCGTCAGTACGTCTATCTCCTCCATGTCTCGAGAGCTTATTTCATTGAAAATCTGCAAGAAATATTGAACGAGTTTTTAGGAAACATACATACACGTAACCGAGTCAACAAACGAAGGAATGAGACAATTGAAGGGATATAAAATGTTTTCTTTATCTCCTTGAATGTACAGAAACCGTAATTTACCTGACAAAAAACGAATGAGTTAAAGATTAGAGTATTCAAGGTCAAATCACCCTCTGAACCTTGAAGTTGAAACAAAGATTTTCCATTTGCTTGGAGGAACCAAATAATCATAAACTGGTAGAAGGATTGGCCTAGAATATTTCTCCACATGACATTGCTGATGAAATTCCCTTGCCTCCCAACTGGTGTTCTCTTCATCAGCTCATCATTAGGAGGCTCAGTAGCCAATGCTAAAGCTCCCAACGTATCCATAATCATGTTAACCCATAAAAGCTGAACAGCAGTGAGCGGAGCACTTCCTAAAATAAGCCAGTATCGCAGAGTTAAATGTCGATGAAATCAGCACAGTTCAATTTGTACAGAATTTAACGGGGTGTTTGGCAAACAGCTGATAGCCGATTACAGTAACTGATTTGACCAGCTGATTTTATTAACTGGTTTCACCAACTGATTTTGAACAAGCTGCTAACCTGCTGCTATGAGCAGCTTGTTCAAAAACAGCCTATTCATATCAATTAGTTATTTCGACAGACAACCAGCTAATTTAACAAACATTAGTATTAGCTAGTTTGACCATCCAACCCTCTACTTGTATCAAAATAAGCTAAAAAAGCTCAATAAGCTATTTTGCCTAACACCCCCATGTATCACCTGGGGTGGTTAACATTAGTGCTAATTTAGCATGGCCAGTAAGACGATTTCTTTTTTGGGTTCAACACTCCATTCCAGAATTTCATGTCAGTTTCGGTCAGATCTCTAAGGGTCAGTACATATTTTTGCTAATTCTATCTGATTGAAGAAGTGTACCTGTCCAACAGGCCGAAAAGAAGTTGACAAGTAACGCGACAACATTAACAGTGAGCTGAAATTGCACAAACTTTTGAATGTTTATGTAAACTGAACGTCCCCATTTAGCAACCGTAACAATGGTAGAAAAGTTGTCATCTAGAATGATAACATCAGCACTTTCTTTAGCCACCTGAAAAATTTAGAGAATATTAATGCCACAGTATGTAAGCAAATGATATAAAGAAGACAACATTACGTACACCTTCATAAATCATACCTCAGTACCAGCAATGCCCATTGCAAGTCCAATGTCGGCTTCATGAAGAGCCGGGGCATCATTTGTACCATCTCCGGTAACTGCCACAACTTCATTAAATGTTGTCCTTAACTGCTTCACAAGTGTATGTTTATCTAAGGGAGAAGATCGTGCCATAACCTGAATTTTTGGAATAATTTTCTCTAATTCTTCCTGGGTCTTCTCTCGAAAAACTGGACCTTCAATCGCAATACCATCATCAGTAAGAATACCACATTCCCTAGCAATAGCCTTGGCTGTATTAATGTTATCTCCTGTAACCATCCTTACAGTTATCCCTGCTGCACGACACATTGCAACTGATTCCTTCACTCCAGGTCGAACAGGATCTTTGATCCCCACGATTCCTATACATGTATACCCATGAGCAGGCATAGGGTCATTTGGAGAAAACTCGTTCTCAAGTTCCATATAACCAAGACACAAGGTTCGGAGAGATTCACTAGCAAATGCATCGATTGTATCTTTAAGATGCTCCAAAAGTTCTGCATCCAGGGGAACGACCTCTCCTTTTGCGTTGATCACCTTATCACAGGTAGCTAAGACTATCTCGGAAGCACCTTTGGTGTGGGCCCTTATACCTCCACCATTAGGAAGTTCTAATATTACACCCATTCTCTTCTTCGTAGAGTTGAATGGCTCAACTTTGATAAGCTTAGAAGCTTGCCTTTCAGCTTGAAAATCGCCTCCCAGAACCGACAACGCAAATTCTAAGAGCGCAGTCTCGGTTGGGGTTCCTAATATTTCATGCTTCCCTTTTTTATTGGCCACAACTTCACCTCCCGTGTTATTAAATATGGACTGCATCAGAAGCTTCAAGGTAGAATCGGGCAACTCATTACGCAAGCTACATTCTTTACTTATCTCCTTGACATTCAAGCCAATGCAGGATTTCACCACAGTCATCCGATTAGTAGTTAGAGTCCCGGTTTTATCACTGCAGATTGTAGTAGATGATCCCATGGTCTCACAAGCAGCCAAGTTACGGACCAAGGCCTTGTCGTTCATCATCTGCTTCATGGCAAATGCAAGACTCAAAGTCACAGCCAATGGCAACCCCTCAGGAACAGCCACCACAACAATGGTAACGGCAATTGCAAAGTACTCCAACAATGCCAAAGCTTCATCTCCGCCCCAATACCAATGGGAGCCTTCTCTCCATTTACGGGTAATCAGGCCATTCACAAGCACCGCAAAAGTCACAACAGCGAAGAAAAGTCCAATTTTGCCGATAATGCTAGCAACTCCATTGAGTTTGACCTGTAATGGGGTCTCATCATCCCCTCCTTCACTAAGAGTTGCCATCAATTTTCCCCATTGTGTCCTCATCCCAACAGTTGTGATTATCATCTTGCATGATCCATCTTGGACTTTCGTACCCGAGAGAAGAAATGGGTTTTCCTCATTCACCATAACAGGTTCACTTTCGCCTGTTAAACTCGATTCATCGATCAACACTGAGAATCCTGACACAAAAAGACCATCAGCTGGGACTTGATCTCCTATCGACAAGTGCACAATATCACCAGGAAGTAAGTCATATATGGACATTTTCTGCCTAAATCCGTTCCTAGTGACTTGAATAGCGATCTTCTTCTTTTCTTTGTCGAGATCCCTGAACTGCAATGACTGCCGATAATCACTCGTTGCAGTAACAAATACAACAAGCAAGATAGAAGCAACAATCCCAAGCCCATCATGGGCTCCCTTGGGCCATCCTTCGGTAGCAACGCCAACAATCAGAGAAACAAAAGCACAAACACCGAGAATCATCAATGTCATGTCCTGAAGAGCTTCCCATACAAAAATCCAGAAACTTCGAAGCTGAGCCTCAGCAAACTTGTTGATCCCAAAAATGTCTTGTCTTCGAGAAAGGGCAGTTGGGTCGGTTGTAGTGAGCCCATTTTCAGTCGATGTGTGAAGTTTATCTGCAATGCCTGTTACTCCCCCATGGGACTTTACCTTCTTTAAGTCGTGGCCTTCGACAACACAACTCAATTCATCAGCACAAATACCATAACCTGCTGCTTTCACTTCTTCAGGGAGTACATAATCACTTGGTGATACACCTATAATCACAAAATTAAAGCCATCCGTCTCAAAGCTTACTTGAAGCCTTCTAATAATAAGATAATACAGAGTAAAAGATTTACATGTATTTACCTTGTATAAACTGATATGCAGCTTTGGAGACTAGAACGGCAATCCTCAACGTCTCCTGTAATGTGAAAAATAAAATTAGTTGACTTTGATTAATATCATTGACATTTGACCTTAATAGTTATCAAACCTCAACAAAGAAACAATTAGCAATTATTCATCCAATTTCATTATATTTTTGAACTTTAGATTGCCCTTTGCCCCATTTACTTCCATGATATAGCACAAGAAACTACCAAAGTTGGTTTTGGTTGATATTATTTCCATCAGTATGACTTTCCGTTTCCTTACCTTATGTTCAAATTTACTTATGTGTTCTAATATACTCCCTCCAATTCAGAGCAAATGTAACTTGTATTTTATTTTTAATCTAGATGTCAATATATAGTAAAATGGAATTTTGTTTAATTCGTTAAATGTTAATATCATATTTTTATAATTTTTAATTATGCACAATTAAAGATATTTATGATTGGATTAGTGCATTGGATATAGTGAAAAATTAAATTTGACAATTAATGAGAGTTGAAGGGAGTAGTAAGTAAAAGTGATCTTATTACATAGAAGTATTTATCACCCTGTCTTGTATGAGACCGTCTCAACACTCACCGTCAGACACGTCCATATAAAACATCTATTAGTAAAAAATCATTAAAAAAAGCAATGAAAACTGACTTCCCACCTGTACAAGAAGCAATAATTATTTTAAATAGTTTGAACTGACCTAATTGGATAAAAGGTAAAGTAATTGATGTTCATGTATACTACTTTGTTTAATTCTCCTTGATCAAGCTGTGAAAAACAAATTTAATTTTGATATGAACTTGTGATTCCAAAACTCCCATGGTTTATATTACCATTAAATGTACTCATTGTATTACCAATGTATTCATTTGGACCATCGGGTGATTTTAGGTCAATTATTTCGAATCTGTTTAAAATTAAATTTTGCGTCTATATTATTTTTATATAATTTAATATTCATTTTAAAGTCAGGTTCAATTACAAGGTCGAGTATCAGATTATTGAGTCTGTTTTAAACAGGTCTGATTACCATACATAATCTAATTACTCTGAGCACTCTTGTAAATTTACTATTTTTTCATACTTATTTTTTCATTAAATTTGCTACATAATAGTTGGATTAAAATTCACATATTAAAAAACAAATTCTAGATGAGAGAAGTAGGATAATAGTCCCTCCTATTCACCTTAGGAGTCTCATTTGACTTTTTACGGATTTTAAGGAGAGTCAAAAGTGGGACCCTAAGGGTAGGAAAGAGAGTGGTATTATGGATTTTTTAATGTAAGGGAGGAAAATTAGTATGGATAATGGAGGGTATAATAGAAAATAAAATAAAGTTACTGGCATAAAAGTCAAAAACCCATATCAAAAATAAAAATGGGACAATTAAGGTGATTTGACAAATGGAACACATAAGCTAAATAGGAGGGAGTATTATATAGTATTTTCATCTTATCCACATACACATACCAAGTTCCAAGAGCACCATTTTCTACATTTCTTGACCATAAAATTCTCATATTAACCAAATGATGTTGTTCAAACATGATGTATATTTTTTTTTTGTTGTAATTTCTATTTGGCTACTCAACCGTGAAATCAAAAATCCTTAAGACTTCAAAAAAGTTTAGTGATGACGTGATGTCCCCTCTTCTACCATTAACATTTCTTATATTAGAAAGTGGAGAAACAGAAAAACACCATCATGGATTCATGTTCCGGAGGAATGAATTATTATTATAATTTATGAACATGAATAATTGATGACCCACCAATAAAAAAAAAGTAAATAAAAACCTGATTGGTACGACGCATAGCAGCAGCCTCGTAGCGTTTGGATAAATTTGCTGTAAATCGAAATCGTCGTTTTGGATTCTTGACAAAACCACATAATTTCCTCCAATTCTCCAGCACTTCCTCCGATGATCCTTTTGGTTTCACTTCAAAATTCTCATTCAAATAACTCTCCATCTCTTTCTCTTTTCAAACTCAATTAATGACGATATATTATTCTCAATTTATAGACCAATAATATATTATTTTAAATAATGGGTTAAGATTGACCTTATCTTCTGAAGCACACGCTACTTTTATATTCCATTACACTAAAGTTGAGGAACTTTCTACGAAGATGCAAGATTAAAGAATAACTTTATTTTTTCATCCTTAAAAAGAGAAAAATGTGCTTTTAGAGAGTGAAGGGGAAACTTATGATGATGAGTAATAACTAATATGAAATGAAAATGAAGAAAATAGGCGTCAATGTGGTTTCTGGGTAGCTTCTGATTTTGCTGGTTTGGGGGAGAATCGGGGAGGAACAACAGAATGAAGGAGAGTGAGAGGTGATCCGAAATTTGGTGGGAAAAACAGAGGGGGGAATTTCTTTGCAATTCGTTAGCAATTCTGAACGAATTGCTCGGAGGCTTCCATTATTCCCACAACGCGGAATATAATGTTCACGAAAAATAAAATATATTGTAATCCCTCCTGTTCGCGATAAGTAACCGTGTATAAATAAAAATTATGAAAAGTTGATATGAATAGTTCTTGCATGGAGATGAATCAAACAAGATTTCACTTGTCTATATTTTAACTTATAAATTAATAATAAAATATAAATTATAAGAGATGAATAGTGTCCAAAAAGTAAATGAGACCCTTCTGGTGAATAGGAGGGAGTATATTTTATACAATCGATAGTAAATAAACAGCTAGCCTCTTGAGAAATCGCCTCTCAGAGAGAAATCTCTCGAGCCCAATTCATTAAAATTTAATTAAACTAAAAAATGATAATAGACTAACTAAATTAAAAACAATCTTTCAAAGTGACCATCTCTCACAAGAATTTGTGATAAATAAATTATTTTATTAAATAATAAAGTTACAGGAGAAAAAGTAGAGACCATAAATATTTTAAAAATATTAAAATAAAATTAGTAGTAAAAATTTGGGGACAACAATTATCAAAAATACATTAAATAAAGATTGTGAAAAATATAGGTGTACCATAAAACAATATAAAAAAATAAGATTAGTAAAAAATATGTGGGGATCATAAGCATTTAAAAAATTTTAAATTAGATTAAAAAAAGATAATTATATAGTACATAATTTGTGATATAAATTGAATGACTTTTTAAAGAGAAATAAATAGTATAACGTAAAATGACAAATAAAAAACATCATTTAGTAACGAAGGGAATACTAAACAAGTTATGCATATTTTTCAATATCTCAAATATATGTATTTGTTTATTCTAAAACCAACCGCCTCCCTCTCCTTTTCTCTTTTCTCTCTCTAAAAAAATCATAATTCTCATAGTTGATTTGGGGTTATCATTAATCTTTTGGTTGATGGTAAACTCTTAATTTTGTCCATTTTAAGCTTTTTGAATATCATTAGAATAAATATTTGTTGTCTCCCTATATGAGAGAAACCCATTCATTGGGTCGATTATACCCAGATATTGAGTTTTGATCTCTCTCTTCGTGAGAGTTTGGAGTTATGAAGTTTGATTTGTAATTGATTTGTTGGTAGAGATTAATGCGATAATGCAGCAGACACCAAAATTACAATTACCATTAACTACATCAAATTCAATTCTATCTCAAGACTACAACAGATCGAAAGATTCTCTCATAAAAGGTTGTGTCAAACAGCGATGTGGAAGAGGATATTCAGAATTGTCAAATCTCATATACAACAATTGTAGTTTTGTTAATTTTTAATTAACTTTGATTAAAGTTATTATGTGCTTGCTAATTTTTATCTCAGAAATAGATTGTATTATTAAAAAAAACAAGTTATGCATTTCATCTCTAATTATGCTTGTGAAAGTGACAATCAACTGAATAATATGTTAATTTCAATGGTAATTTCAGACCAAGGAGTAATATTGCTTAGACCTACATAAAAGTACAAACAAACTTTACGTTGGTCTTGAATTATATTGTTTGGGTCTTAAGTTAACCAATTTAGTTTAGTGGAGATTACAAGCTCAAGATATTTATTATTATCATCTCAAATTAATCAATTGCTTTATATAATCTAATTTAATATTTGAAATTAATGTTTTGCATTGTTGTTTTTACATTACTTTTCACATTTAATTTTATTAGCTATTATTTATAGACTAATTGATTAGTAGTCAATTCTTGATTGTAGTTAATGGATATTATAGCTTGTTTAAAGTTTGAACGATGAATGTTCAACTTTTCCTTGGATAATGCGAACTCTAAAGTTAAATATGTCATGATAAGTAAACTCTAAATGAACATAACACAACTTTAATTGGACATATACCGTCATACGGTGATACTAAATGAGATAACACAATTGATATAAGGAAAGTGTTTTTGTGGATATTGTTTGTTAAAGACATTATTTTAGTAGATTAGACCAAAGAAGGGGTACATGCTAAAGTTAGAACGATAGAAATAAAGGTCAGAGTAGCAATAAGGTTGCAATTGATTCAAAGTAAGACCGAGTAAAAAGAGTGTAACTTTAGCACAAACGAGATGATAAGAGGCATTATAAAGCTAAATGAGAAAGAAATATCTCCAAACATAGATTTTTAATTACCTTGCCTTGGGTCCATATTTCAGAGTAGTGGTGATATCCTACAAGATGTGGCCAATTGAATTAAATATGGATGACAAAAATGAAGAGTGGCTACTAGAATATTATGTGATCGAGGTGTGCTCTTAAAGCTAATCATGACAAATTTTATCAAATGGCAGTTGGACATGCTCTACTATATGAATCAAAATGTTGTGCTTTTAGAAAGAATCATAGTAGGAAGATGGGAGAAGCGGAAATGAGGATGCTTCGATGTATGACTGGACATACCTTGAAAGGTAAAATTCAAAGTGAAAATACAAGAAAAGAATTAGGAGTTGCAAATATTGAGAAAAAGATGAAAGATAATCGTTTAAGATATTTTTGCATGTGCAAAGATAGAGAATTAAAAAAAAAGAAGGAATATAGGAAATTGGAGCTTTGAAGACTTAAAAGAAGGAAAAGAAAAATCGAATGTGACTTGGAGGACATGAGTGGAAAAGAATATTAAAGATAGAGACTTTCAAATTGTGATGGTACAAAAGTGGAATGAATGGAGAAGAAGAATCTTTGTGGATGCCTGTTAAGACTGATATATTGATTTATGTAGTAAGTCTCGATGTTTTAGGATTAAGACTATGATATTATTGTTATTGTTTGTTTGCATGATTTGTGATAATTTGTAAACATTTTTCAACAAGAATATACTTAATCTATCCTTTACAAACGATATAATTAATCTATCCTTTTCAAATGCATATAAAAGATGGAGTAGTTCCTTACAAAAAAAGATGGAGTGGTTTGTAATCCATTTTGATGAATAACTATTTCATATAATCAATCATTTTCCTTTCTTCAAATTACTATAAAGATAAAGGTTAATATTTACTTTTCTACTTTTGCAAGTGAATTTTTACTAATGTCTTTTGTTTACATATTTTTGAAAGAGTA
Source organism: Amaranthus tricolor (assembly GCF_026212465.1). Lineage (NCBI taxonomy): Eukaryota > Viridiplantae > Streptophyta > Magnoliopsida > Caryophyllales > Amaranthaceae > Amaranthus > Amaranthus tricolor. The sequence goes on from NC_080049.1 coordinate 22,741,763, forward strand.
ATTTTTTTAGTAAGTATGATAAATAAATTCATAGTTGTTAAGAGTTATAGAGGGTTGGTTAATTGGTTGTTGGCTGTTGGATGCTGATTTTTTTAATTGGCTTGTTTAACCAGTTGAAGATGTTGGTTGTTTTTGTTGACTTTTAAGCTAGCTGAAAAGGTTAGCTATTTATTGAGATGTTTGATAAATTTAAATATTAGTTGCTGGCTGTTTATTAGGAAAAAAGTGGATCAACAAGTCAAAAGCCAACAAAAAACTAACTGGAGTAGCCTTTTTATTTTGGCTTAAAAGCCAACTTTTCAGCTAAGCTATTTTCCAAATACTCCTTCCGTCCCTATATGAATGCATCCAAATCATTTTGAGTTAAATTTAGTGGAAAGTGAAATTGAATTGGAAAATAAGACATAAAACATATGGATGATAGAAATAAATGGTTAAAAATGAAAAGAGATAATAAGATTTTGGATGAGATTTAAAGAAAGAATGTGGGACCATTGCTAAAAAGAGAAAGGGTGCATTATGAGTGAGACATACTAAAATAAAAAAATATGCAAATTGAGATGGATAGAGTGAGTACTTTTTTGGCTGTTTGACCAATCAATAAGACAAAAATCAAAAATCAATTAAAAAACTAACCAAAAAGCCATGAACGAAACACGTGAATTAAAAAGTTTAAAATATATTTAGAAGATAAAATATATCCATGTGAGATCTCGTTAGAATCATCTTAATGTATGCTTTTTTATCATGTATTTTTTATATTTTTTTTATTATTTATATTTAAAAATATTAAAATTTTAAATTTATATTGTAAATTGTAAAAAATTTTTTTGGAAAGAACCAAAGAAACGTCAATTAGATAAAAGTTTAAACAATTACAAGACGTGTGTATTGCGCCTAGTGATAATGAGAGCTACTACTTCTACACGATACACGTTCCCCCTGCAGTTGCGGAAACATGGGTGCATAAGATGTCATGGTGCTCAACTGTTCATGATTGATGGTCCACATCCCATATATATTTCTTCGATTGTATTCATATTAGATATTATCGTTTAAGTTTATTTTATATAATGTGACTAATGTGTTAGAAAAAATATAATTGAACGAGATTTTATTGAATTGTTTAATTATATATTTTCGTTATATTAACTTTTTAGATATGCATAGTTTAATATATACATAATTAAAATAATACATTAAATTACATACAGACTCATATAAAACACGTATAATGTGACTGAGGAAGAAGTCTTAGGACTCCTAATAAATTTGTAACTACAGGTAACAAGTAACAACAATTGGCTTACCATGGTATCATATACATTAAATAAATCATGGCTAATTTTAGGGACTGTTTTTGTTTTTGTGTAAAGTGGGATATAGTATAGGTTTTAGGATCCTCTCTATTACTTTTCTCTATTACCCACGATTTTAACACCTATTTTAGAATAAAAAATAAAATGTTAAAATCCCCAATTATTAAAACTCCATTAAGCAATTATACCTAAATGAACTCTCTATTACATTTTAAGTAATAAAGAGGATCTCAACTCCAAATTTAATTTAATATTTTATTTACTTTCTAAGTATAGAGCACTAAAAAAAAAAAGAATCAAAATGGGTGTGAGTACAAAAAATAAAGAAGAGTGAATAAAAATGGGTGTGTAGCACAACTGTTGGATGTGGTGACTCATAACTCAGTTTAAAGGTGCTTTATGATGAGGAAAATTGATGTTTTTGATGTTATTGCAAGATGGGATAAAAGCGTGCAAATTCCGAATTTTGGACAGATTTGAATGAACACATCTTAATGTTCGCTTGAACTGGTAGTTCAAGCGAATTTAACGCCATATTCAATGATATTCTGTTTAGTTCTACCATTGTTGTTGCATACAAATTAGCTTTGCTTGAGATCTAATTAAATCATTTCATTTTCATTGTAAACATTTATAAATACTTATTCTAAGTCATTTTATCATAAGACTCAAATTGTCAAATATGTGTTCTGAGTCTTGTGGGCATAATCGACTGAGCATCGGCTTGTTTCCTTTAGATTTTCATTTCTTCGCTCTCATTTCACTTGGCAATCTTCTTAACTTCTCCGGTGGTTCCATTAATTCTAATTTTTCATCCTTTTCAGTGTATTTACCTGCAATACATTTTGGAGTACCAAATTTTAAGAAAGACGTAAAGCTAGTATAAACATATAAAATGACCGTAAAAGGGTCTTATTTAAAACACGGATTAAAAAGGGAAAATATATGTACAATTAATTAGCACATTAAATTTTGCATATTTATACATTGTAGAAAATTTTCTAGTAAAAACAACAATATATGTTACACTTCGCAACTTATTACATACAATTCTTGAGAAGGATAAACTGAAAGGTAAAGTTTTTCTATTCTTGAGTGTGAGTTAGAGATGGGGAAGCTATTGGGAGAATATATTATCAAGGCGATTGGTCATTTTTGAAAATATGGAAAGCTTGGATTGGACTTTTTCTATGGTTAAGAGTTGGCCACTAACATCATACTACATTCACTTTAAAGTGGATTCAAAATTCATAGGAATGGATTGGAGAAGACTCTTGCTGAGTTACATGAGATGTTCATCACTGATGAGCAAAATATCTAAGCTGAAGTTAAGAAGGAAGTTCGTAGGATTCGAAGGAAAAAATGTTTAAGAAGGATGGAGTTGGCAAGACGAAGCATAAAAAGGCTAACTAGTTGTTTTCAAAGCTTCTAAAATGCTGAAGTTGTTGCAAAGCCAAGAGTGGTCACAGACAACAAGTTCTTCCACTATGAAAATATTGATCAATGGAAGAGGAATCGCCCAAGTACTCGAATGACAAGAAAACTAATGCTTCTCTTTCAAGTATATATGTTATTGAAGTTAATTTATCAACTTATACTTCTTGGGTATTTAATACTGGTTGTTAATACTTGTTGTATTTCACACATTTATTCGAATGCATAAAGAATAAAAAAGAGTAGGAAACTAGCTATGAGTAGAGATCACAGCGGATCCTAGATCCAACCCGGATCTGAGGGGATCCTGATTCATTTTGGCGGGTCTGAATTCTATTTTTTTGAACCCTTCGGATCCAAACTGAGTTTTATATCAAATGGTAAGTCTGAATCCGGGTCTCAGGAAAACATCCAAACCTAAATAGGCTTGTTTTTATTTCAAAAAATATAAAATTATATATTCTATATGTGGATATAAGAAACTAACCTAAGTACTTCTAAGATATATATTTAGAATTTTACTTAATATTTTATATGTTATTATAATTAGTTTAAGTTTATATCTCTATCGGTATTACAACACAATAAAATTTAATCAAATATGTGGAAATAAACTTGAACCCATTTTGAATTCAAACCTAATCCTAAATTTGTGAGATTTGTGAATACGGATCTAGGTCCTAAAAATTAAGATCGCAAATTAGGGTTTGAATATGGGGTTGTCCCTAAGAAAAGAATTAAGATCGGGTTTACTTGGATGCAATCCAGATTTGACTTATTATCATTCCTAACTATGGGTATGATATAAATCGAGGTACAAATAGAGCAAAAAGGACTTATGGCTTAATAACAGTTGCTATGGTCCTAGTAAATACATTCATGTGTTTGGATGATGTATATTCATTTGCAATAAAAAAAATATTGTTTCTCTATTTGTATGAATGAATAAAAGGTTTTATGACTATGCTAATAATTCATGATTGTTATATTTACTAAACCGAAAAAAAAATTTCTTAACGTAGTAAGGTACGCTATTTATGGCATTGTCATTTAGGCTATATCAACGTAGTAATGTATGTGATGTATGTGAATCTTGTTTATTAGAAAAATCAGTAAGGTACGTCATCTGATGTCGCCTAAAGTTGTCGTTGATCAAAGTAAATAATCCTTTTCCTCCAAATGGTAGCCAACAAGCAAATATCATCTCTAAAGAGAAAAGGAGAATTTAATTCTAAATAAAATATTTAATAAAAATGGAGGGTTTGTAAGATAAAATAAGAACACTTGAAGTAATAAAATAATCAAGGACTTTTTTCTATGAATGAGAACACTTATTTAAGGATTTCGCAGGTCTATTGATTTATTATTTGATCCTCGTAATATTTCTTCATATATTTGTTAAGGAACTTAGCATAGAATTAGGGTAATTATAATTCGGCCTTCTACTTCTTAGATATTATTAGTTTAAAATCCATGATGTGCAAAAATAGCCATAGCAGCTACAACTATCAAAACAACTTTATAAGATTTATTCCTAATGTCGCGTTAAGTGGGTAATATCACTAACAACAATCAGGCTTAATATAATACTATCAGACTTTACCTATGATGTTTATGATTTTCCTACAATTAATTATCTCAACGCCATTTAATAATTAATTATATTTACTACTTTTACTTAGATTGATCATACCAGATTCTCATCATTTTTGGTACATTATTTCACAGATTTGCTATATATTCTATTTTAATTTGTTTAATAGGATTTTGTTACGAATTAATTTTTGACTATAACCCACATTCTTTCTTTAATTCTCAGCACACATATCTTTTAATTCTCCAAATTACACTTTTTTTTATTCATTTTTATCTTTTTTTATAATTTCCTCAAATTTTATTCTTATAATAAATGCTATATAGAGGGACTAACAATTTTCATTTTCCTTTACACTATATTTGGATAGCAAATTAGGAGAGAAAAGAAAGAAAAGGAAGGGGAAGATAAAGAGGAAGAGTGCACCTAATTTGTTTAGAAGAAAAGGGAAAACAAAATGAAGGAAAATGAGTGTTTTCTCTTCAAATCTTTTCACTTTAAGAGAGACTGTATTCTTAACAAAGTTTGTCTATGTTCTCCCTCCAAACCACTCCTCTTCATATCCTTTCCCTCTTTTTTGTTATCCAAACAATGGATCCTTCATCTTTCTGAATATCTACCCTTCTTTTCCCTTTATTTCTCTTTATCCAAACACAGTGTTCAATTTAAAATCAATCTGTATCCTAATTGAGATGATATTTCATTGAGATTGTTAGACGGACGATAGAGACATAGAGTACTGTATATAGTACTATTTCAACTTAAACTCATCATCATCATCCCAATGAGCCCTCCCAATGTAGGTTTTGAGGAGGGTGAAAAAAAGGTATACCAATACCCTCATCACGAGGAGGTCGCGATTGAAGGAAACCTCTCAACTCGAGTAATGCTTGACATATGAATTCTTTGCAGAGGAAAAGCCTGTAAAAGTAAACAAATAAGGCAGAAATACAAAACATATGAACACAACAACATCTAGGAAAACAAAATTAGCCAAACTAAAAAATAAAAAAAAAACTATTGAGACTCACGTACACGGATTTGGTGTTTCCAATTGATCCTATCCCAAGTCAAGTCCGCCGAAAGGTGCAACTCACCTAAGCCCTTTCTGATTTGTTTCTCCCACTTTTTGTAACATTCAAGAAATTAATTCGGGAATTTAAAATAAATAAATAAATAAAATAATACTTGGGTGAAATTCGAATGAAATTGAGAATAGGTGTTTGGGCTTCAAAATAATTAGGAAACGAGTCATGTAAGAATAAAAATAAAAGAAAAGGAAAGAAAAAAAAAATAATAGTATTTGGTAATCAAAAATCAGGAATCAGTTTTCTCCCTCCTTTTCTTTGAATTTCGAACCACCCTAAACCATTTGCTTGCGGTTCTTGTATCTCAAAACCGGCGGCAGCAGCCATAGTCAGCTCTCCCCAGTAATCGACATCTTCTTCTACCAGTTCGAATGCAAACCATCTACCCTAAGTTCTTGGCCATGTCGAAGGAGATTTATTATTGTGTGATCATTCCAGTTCCAAAAAAAAATAGATCGACGGAGATTTATTGTGCAATATACCATTGCTCAGTTCTTAAATTCTCGCCTGATTCAAGAACAAAGAACATTAAATAGCATTCTTGGAACCCAAAAATCATCAATGACAACGCACTCTTCCTTTTCCTGATGTCTTATGAGCTACATTTCATATTGGGTTCCTGCATTTTGTATTTTGCACTTGTCTGCATTTCAGGAGGTAGGGCTAATTTTCTTCTGTTTATTTACATTTATGTCTTTTGATTTCATTAGTACATGTAATCTTTCCCTCTCCATGGGATTATGCCATTGTTTTATCATCCTCATTGAAAACCTTTTCTTGCTTTATCAAGAGATTGTTAATTTACCATAAGGATTGCTATTTAATACTCAATTAAAAAGAAACGGACTTTGTAGTTGATAATAGAATAGTGGGAATTGAGATTTTTTTTAGATTATCTTTGGAAAATTATAATAATGGTAAAATATTGAATAATTGGATGTTTTTGAGAGAATTGAGAGTTTCTTGTAGAAATCATTAATTGTGGGATAAACTATTGATTGTTTAATTAATTGAATAGTTTGATATTCTTGAAGGGATTATTAGGTTTTTTTGAGAATTTTCGATGTGGGTTTAAATGTACATATTGGTGCCTAATTGGAGAAATAAAGAGAATGATGAAGGTGGGTAATCTTTAAAAGGATGTAAATGAATTTTAGTGCATAGTTATGTTACCTTCATGGTCTATTGTGATTTTAGTTCTAATATGCACAATTCTTTAATGATTAGACTTATGAGAATAAAATCCTTGTTTACGTTATGTTCTTAGGAGGAGATGCAATAAGTTATATATAGATCTAGATTGTAGCATCGAACACTCCTTCGTGATGTTGTGAATTGTTATGCTTCAGGAGACGATATCATCGAGGAACCTTTCTAGCGATCGTGGAGAACCAGACTTAGCTCCTTGAAGCGCCTTTTGGTGAGTAGTAGCAGTCCCTTAACGAGGTTGAACCAGACTTAGCATCGAACTTTTCTTGAAAATAATTTTATTAAAGCTCTTTTAAAATTAAAAACTGTTGAAACAAATGTTGTGACGGCTTATGATGATAATGTTATATGGGTTAATGGATCGTGCTTACGAGCTGGTTGTTGACGGAGTGGTGAGATATCATCTCCTACTCCCTGTTTTTTAGGCGAGTTGTCCTTCAGATATTGACTAGCTTCACTCGAGAGCGACATAGCCTTAGAGCTATGGGGCACCTCTCAAACTAGACTCCCTGTGCGCACATAGATTTAGGAAATTGATGTTGCTTTTAAACTTCTGTTTTGAATTACTGTGTTTTGTTGTTTTGGATTGTTACCTCTCATACAGTTTAATTTGGTCCCCTGTTGCTTTCATCTTTTAGTTTGTGTACAGATCGAATCCGGTCGGGAATGGGTTAATAGAGTTGATTAAAGTTCCAAGGATGTCATGGGAATTTGTAGTTTTGTATTAGGATTATGTTAAGTGTATATTAGACTTGGTTGTGTTGGTTATATTGGACTTAAAGTGAATTGTATGATTTCCTTATGACTTAGATAGATGCTTGGATTGAGAATTAGCTGACTTAGCTATGTTTTAGAACTAAAGACTCATTTGCACAAGTTTTGGAATTGAGATTCGAGTTTTCTTGGAAAGTAATCCCCGTGATGACCCTGTTTACTCTGTCAACGGTAATTCGGGTTTTTACACTTTTTTTAGGTCTTCTTCGACATCTTTCACCATCGATTGTGATGCTTTTCACTTTTCTCACTGGTGCATCGCTAGCTTTCCTTTGCACATGACCAAACCACCTTAATCTACCTACACACAACTTTGTAGGAATCGGAGTGACCCCTAGCTTCATTCTAATAATAATGATTAGCTTGCTTGTGTTGCCACAACTCCAACTAACTTGTTGCACTTTACCCTTTTTAGCAAAAATTCTACCTTGAATTTTTGTATGACTAAACTCAACAAATCTCTCCACATGAACGTAATCCGCTAAAGGTTTTTTTCAAGCACAAAATCCACCTTGACAAACTCATGTTTCCTAGTTTGCACAACTTGTAAATCATCCTTCAAACTTTGATGATAATCAACTACTTCTAAGCACTCTTTTGTCAAATCGACATTCTCCATACAAGTTATTTCAACAACCTCTTCAAGATCTTTAACACTCTTAACACAAGGTGTTTCAACCACATCTTCAAGAGCCTCAACAATCTCACCACAAGGTATATCAAAAACTACTTCATTATTTGATTCTTGAATATCATCATGAGAAAGAGCCCATGATGTTTGTTCCTCAACATGCTTGGGAATGATCTCAACTTTAATCCTAGGCGGATTAGCATAAGGATCATACTCATGAACAATCACTAATTTAGTCACCATGTTTCTTTTGTAATCTTCGTCGAAATTTCTTCTTCTCTTCATAAAGACCCATATGTCTATACAATTTCTGCTCTTGAATCAAAATATGACCCAACTGTTCTGAATAATGTTTGTACATACCCCAAGCACATTGTTGTATACATACTAATTGCAACCTTTTAATGTTTGCCTCCTCAATCTTCAATGCTTTTAGAAGAGATTTATCAACAGCATAAACTAGATCCTCAACTTTAAGTTTATCAATTCTTTCATCTATGCTCATGTGTACGTTTGATGACTCCATATTCTAAGACTCAAGAATCTCTCAAAAATAAGTGTGAGAGTAAGGAAAGGGTGAAAAAGAAAGAAAGACAAAGAAACGAAGTTTGGAAATTTTTGTGTGCACAAAACAGAAAACAACAGAACCAAACACCACAAATTCAAAATCTGTGTACTTTTGATGAAACTTGGTTAAAACACACCCCAAGATGTCTATAAACACCCCAAATTGAAATTACTCAAAAATATTGTGTGGTTTAATCACAAATTAAGTTTTACTACACACATACAGTCTGAACTGTTTCTGTGACCTTTGGTTAAAAACACTTGCGCATCTTTTTCTCCACAACTCCAATAACTACACAACAAGACCCACCAGAACTAGACTCAAAAAGAATCAATGTAAAAAAAAAAGAAACAATGAAAAAGACTCAAAAATGAAGGATGAAGAGATAAAATACAGAAGACAAAAGAAACTTCAACTATTCTGTATTTTTGCAAAACACAATGAATGGGTCATTCAAGAGACCTATAAAACGTATGTAAAAGTGCACAAATGATGTGGTTTGATGAATATAGGATAGTGATTGATAATGTGATGGAAAATGAAGGCCAAAGAAAGAAATCTTAATAGGTCTTCGAAGACAACTTACCAAGGTACCCGGATTTGATCAGTTTTGGGCAGTCTGTAAAGAAAAGTTCATATCTCCTTAACCACAACACCAAATCCAATGATTCCAAAGCCAAAAGTTTCCCAACTCAATCAGAAATACCGTGTAAAAACAGTTTTGAAAAAAAATCACAATACGATCTCCAAAACGCTACTGTTTTCGACCCCAAATTCAGTCAGTTTCTGACAGCTTCTGTTTCTTCTTGTTTTTTGCGACTTTTGGCTGTTGTTTCTCATCAAAACCAATTGAAGTATGCACCCCCACTAGGACTTTGAGGCTTTGATACCAAATTGGACCGAATTTGGACCCGATGATGAGGTCAAATTGGGTTGTTTGTGAAATTAAATTGGACCCTCTAAAAACTACTGAAACTGAAAAAAGATATGATCAGATTTCTCTGATCTTGGACATGAATCTTGAAGGCTTTACTCACCTTTTCAACCCTTGCCCTTCAACTTTAATCGACCTTGCTAATAACCTTATTCTCGATCCTATCCATCTTGGTGTTGCCGTACATCCATTTCAGCACATGCATCTCTGCAACTTTCATCTTTCTCTCATGGTGTTTTTAATGGACCAACATTCTGGCCTATATAACAAGGCGGACCTCACTATTGCTTGATAAAATTTACTCCATTTAAGTCGCGCCGCTTATATTCGATGTATTACATCTTAATCTATCTTCTATCAAACTCAAACTATCAAACGTATTTGTAATTTAAAAAACAAAAAGAAAAAGAAAATGTAAAATTGCTAAATCTCCGTAACCTGAGCGTCACGAATGTCCAAACGCCACATTTGGGGCTCGCGTTGTAACCCGCGTGTGTTTTTTCGGTGATCGACTAGGCGTCACGCTTCCTTCTTTCCCTTCCCAACATTGTAATTTCTTCATTCTCTCTCCTCTCTTCATTTCATCTCACCTTTCTTCTCTCTCTTTCTCCATTGCTGCAATAATGGTCAACGGTCCTGGCCTTTTCTCCGACATCGGCAAGCGTGCCAAAGGTTTCTCTGTTTGTCCTTTCCTTCCTCTTTTTCGCTTTCGCTTTTTCTCATTTTTTCGAGCTGTTTATTCGATTTGTTTCTAATTTATTTATTTTTAACTTTCGTGCAGATTTTCTCACGAAGGATTATGTCTCAGATCAGAAATTCTCCATTTCGTCATGTAGCGAAACTGGTGTGGTATGATTTAGCTTCGTACAATCTGCTCATTATAAGCTGTTTTTAATGTACCTGCGATTGTTTGTTACATATTTATTAATTATTTGTATTTTCGATTATGTTTTCTGTTAACTGAGTTTCTTGATGTTATCGCACTTAACTAACTGTTGAAATTGTTTCTTTTAATTTTTTCCCCTATAAAATTGATGTATTTTGCTTGATCGTTCAGTTGATTTAGGTTGTGTCGAATTACATGTGTTTTATTTGGGGTTGCCAGTTAGTTTTTTGCGGTTGTCAGGTAGTTTATTCGTTTTGTCGAATCTTTGTAGCAAAATGCTCCTATTTGCTTGTATGTTGTGCTCATATTGAGTTGTTTAGTGTTGGAAAACAGAAGGGAAGATGTCCCGCAAGTCTTTTGAGTTGGCTTTTTCCTAGTCAATTGGTTTTGAGATGGGACATCACTTGGCCTTGCAAGTAATTATAATTCTTGTCATAGTGGTGGAGCTGAAACCTGTTTTTCCACATGCATTTTAGAAGTTGTAATTGATGTACTCTCTTTTTAAATGATAAACAATTTAGTGACCGCTGATATGGTGTATTGTTAGAATCGTTTATTGCTATTTCAGTTTTTATGTTCTTCTGTTTCTGAGATTTCAAACTTTGACGATAAATGAGGGAAATAATGGATGAGTTAGTCGCTGAGAAATCTTGTTTTTGGGTGAGTGACCACTGATGTTGAATTGGTGTACAGTTTTGCGTTAGAGACTTGTTAGATTAGCATGAAATCTCTAGAAAAATTAGTCCTAGCAAATTGTTGTATAGTTAGACTCAAGCATTGAGGATCCTCGAGAATGAGCTCCTTAATGAGGATTAGCGACTCAGACATACTTCATACTATCATCCCTTTAGAGGTTTATCTTCATTTCTTTATCCCCAAAGCTAGAAGGAATTATTGTGAGCAATGATCTATAGGTAATGATTTATATTTCATAACCTTATTGACCCTTCCTTGGTCATTCAGAGGAGTTGACATAAAAAAGCATGGATTAAGTGTAAGTGTTTTGACTGGTATGTTGAGCCCTAAAGGGATGCTTATCATAAAATTACTTTTACCTCTGATATTTACTAGCTATAGTTTTTATTTTTTTTTGAATTTAAAAATTGTTTCACGCTTGATGAGTGTGAACTCAAATTTTTTATATAAATCCTCAAGAGAGGAACTTTCCGAATAATTCTGACTAACGAATCTTTATCTCAAATCATTTTCGGATACACCTACTAGAGATTGTGGAGTTCTATTACTAGGCATTTTTTCCTTGCAATTTTTTTGATGATACTTAATAAAGTTGATGATAGTTTGGTTAGTTATTTTCTAGAGTTTGCCTAGTCATTATATGAATTCAGATTTTCTCATATTCAATCTTCATTTTGGGTTATCATCGCCCTCCTTCATTTATAGCTCGCAAAGTGTTTAGCTTTGGGTAGTATTAAGTGGTTGTTAATATATTATTGGTCTTCTGATGCTAAGTGGTTGTTAATATATTATTGGTCTTCTGATGCTTTGTTTCTTTGTATAATTTTCATACTTATATCCACCTAAATTTTCATACTTATCACCCACCTAAAATTTGCATATTTATCACCCACCCACTAAGTGAATACAATTTTCATTCCTATGTCTGCCCGTTGGGTACATATTCAAATGATCTCCACTCACTATCCAGTTACTAGTCTTATCCTTGCCCTATTTCCCTCTAATTCCTATCCCAACCCTGCCTACTCATACTAGCTCTATTAACTATCTATAAATATTTGTACCAAATAATGAAGTTGACATTAATTACACAATTAACTATAACCTATATACATTTGCCACTAACAGAAGTTAAAGGAATGATGACAATAGAAGAAGTTCCTCCGAACCAAACCCATGGTTTAGAACCCTTAAAAATCTGATTTGTTTCTGTTGATAAAAATCTGATTTGTTTCCGTTGATAAATATTTTGTAGAAATATGGAGGTTCAATAATTAACACAAAATCCGTAGCTAATTTGAAAATAAATAAGAGGTAAATTCAAAAGATTTGATATCTTAAGCTCACAAAATGCCTTTATTGTCAATTAACTAATTTTCTTACCAACAATACATAGCAAAGGGATATATTTGCAACTCACGAGGATTTATCCAACTTCCTAGCCACTAGAAACTTAAAAGAAGAGCATTGGAGATAAGTGAATGTGCTCTAATCATCGCGAAGAGGAGAATGACAGAAGAGTATGAAGTGAACAACCAAGTAAGTGTTTTGTGTGCAAGCCTATGATAATGAGGTAGGAAACTAAAAAAGCATAAAAACAAGGAAGAAAGAATTTGTGAAAGAGTATAGCCTTTTAGGTCTTTAGTAAGTCGAGGGAATGTACTTAAAGAACCTTTTTTGGACCACTTTTTGCCTAGTTTTAAACACGTCTCACTTTGTGCCTTGTGCACCTCGAGCTCAAGCTTGGCTGAAAACGCCTCAACTAGGTGAGGAAAAGCCCACTACAAGAGGCATGTACCTTGGTGCGGCTCGATGCGTTTTGTGCCTTGCAGTGTGCTTCGTCATTGGGCTAGATAATTAACTTAAGTTTGTTTATTGAAAAAGAAATAAAACTCAATCTAAATTCACTTGAATATGAAGCTTGAGAAACCATTGCTTTCATAAAAAAATAGAGCAAACAATAAATTAACTTCCAGTATTTTGTATATTCTCATTATAATAGTTATGTACTAAGTAGTTGTTTAACACAATGATGATGAATGTTTTCAAGCTTGTTGGCATTGCTATTATAATAGGCATGTTATGACATTTTAAGTATTGTAGATGTTTTAAATTGATTTTAAACCTTTTTAGGGAAAAAGTGTGCCTCACCTACAATTTTCTCGTGCCTTGCCAATTGCGCCTAGGCTCTTAAGACCTTTTACACCTCAGTGGGCTTCGCGCTTCTTAAAACTAAGACTTTTAGTAAGCTGGCCGTATTTGGATCATTTTTAGTTGGGCCAATTTAGACATTTATGTATTTTCTAGGTTTATGTCACTAATATATATATATATATATATATATATATATATATATATATATATATATATATAATAAGTACATATTATTTGTTTGAGAAGGAAGGGTACGTAGCACTACCTGTGTTGGGTAAGACATTTCATTACATGTCTACTGTCTAGCCACCAAATTCACTCATACTTTCTCTAGTTTAGGTGATGCGGTTGTGCAACTTTTCCTGCATGCCATCTTTATGTTCAACTGATTATGATTTGCAACTTGTTTTGTGTCCATCCCTTATAAATTTGAAAAGCATATGGGATCTTCATTTTAGACCAACTATATACAATGTCGAAAACATTTCTCTTAGAATATCCTTGGTTACTTTTGTTTGTCACTATTGCTTCCTAGAGTTCTCTCAGGTAGTTTACGAGAAAAGGGAAAATAACATTGTAGAAAAAATGATACTTTTTGTTGTAGCATTTTTAATGTGTACTGTAGTGATTTTGGTATTACCTGAGCAGTTTTATGGTTTCTTTTAGTGTGGTGCACTAATTTGACTGAGCTAACACTAGTCTAGCTTAATTGGTTGTGTTTTGCTTCTATTTTCATTGGTTATTTGGATTAAAAAAAGTGATATAAATAGTTTCTTTTTAAAAATTTTGCCTAGTGGTTACAAAATTTGCCACAAAACAAGGTTTTTTTTAGTATATTTGTTGTGGATATAAGTGTGTGATCTAATAAAGGACCAACATGTCTAACATTGCACCTAGAAATTTATAATATCGTAGAAAAAAAACTTTATGCAATTCCACTGGTGCTATCTCAAGGTAATGAAACCTTTTAGCCAATGAGCAAGCACTTGAGCACCCATATAAGTGGATTGTCTCTTTATTTACTGTCATTTGATACCTACAAACTGGTAGGCAACTACTTATACTTTCTTAGATTTAAAAGGAAGCAGAATAGAGAAAGTGTCCTAGGTTGCTAAACCTATTATAAGATCCATAACCTTTGTATTTAGGTAAGTATGATCTGGAAGAAGGAATTTCAAATATATCTTGAATTAATTAGACTTGGTTGGCATTGTTGGGCAAGAATGTGTTCTTATAGGGTTTGCATCATGTTTAAACATACAAGTAGGAGGATGAGTGATCATTGATCGAGTAAGCTCCCCTAGGTATATTTGGTGCATATCATTAGTTGTCCTGTGTTTTTTGAACTAGTTTTTTCTTCTCTTTTTTTCCTTCTTATTTTCCACCCCTTGCACAAACAACATATATTTGTATATTATGACGTGTTTTTGTGTCATTCATTCTAATAATAAAAGGTCCTTGTTTTTTGTTTGATCGGAAATCTTGGGCTACTGCTAATATCTTGTTGCATATATGCATTTTGTTGTCGAAGTGACGGCATCTGAAATTGTGCTTGCAGAATTGCGTCTGACTTTTTTTTTTTCTCCCCAACTGTAGGCTTTTACTTCAACTGCTGTGAAGAAAGGAGGGCTGTCATCTGGAGATGTGGCTGCCTTGTACAAGTACAAGAACGCCATAATTGATGTCAAGCTTGACACACAGTCAAATGTAGGTTTTTTTTTATCCCTTGGATTTTCCGCTCTATGATTAGGTAAACTGTAAAGGTATGATCTCAGTAACACATCGCAGATCTCCACAACATTTACAATTGCTGACATTGTCCCATCGACAAAGGCTATTGCTTCATTCAAGATACCGGATTATTCCTCTGGCAAGGTATAAGTTTGCCCTTTGGATGTGAATTTCTCCTTTCTTAACCTCTATTGTAACTCCCTTTATCATTTGTCAACAGCTGGAGGTTCAATACTTCCATAACCATGCAACCTTTACAACAGCGCTTGCTTTGAGCAAAAATCCTGTTGTTGATGTTACAGCAACACTTGGTACCCCAACCATTAACTTTGGTGTAGAAGCAGGTTATGACACCACTTCTGGTAACTTTACCAAATATACTGCTGGTGTTAATCTTTCAAAGCCAGAGTCATGTGCTTCAATTCTTCTGTAAGTTCTCAACTGGATCTCGGAATTGAATTTTATTTGATTAATGCTCTTTGACGTACAATCTTTCTTAGTTGGTGTAATCAGAATGGAATCCTCTTTAAATACTCAGGTGTCTTCCTTTAACAGGGGTGACAAGGGAGATACAGTTAAGGCATCATATTTACATCATTTGGATCAGGTGAGGAAAAGTGCTGCTGTTGCTGAATTTAGCAGAAGATTTTCTACAAATGAGAATACGTTCACAGTTGGAGGACTATATGCAGTTGATAATCTGACAGTTGTTAAAGCGAAATTGAACAACCATGGAAAACTTGGAGCTGTCCTCCAGCATGAGGTCATTCCTAAATCTGTGCTTATCATTGCAAGTGAATTTGACACCATGGCCTTGGACAAAACTCCAAGGTTTGGCTTGTCACTTGCTCTTAAGCCTTGAACATAACCTGATGTTTTTTACGGGATAATTTTCATGATTTCATTTCCCCCCTGTGGCTCGATTTATTGGAGCTACCAACTAGTAATTCTGCATATATATTCAATAGGAGGTTCTCTCTGGCTGTGTATCTGTTGCCATCATACTCTGTTGATCATTTTGCCAATAGTGTCTTTCAGGTCTTTCTTACCTGCAGGGAGATCTATACTTGCAGATATTTCTCCTTTAGGTAGCAAAATTTTTTTGTTGGAAGAATTTTCAGTTGCTGATCCTGTTCTGTACACGAAATGGATTTAGTTTTTGACTTGACTTCTTACTTTTCTCACGCATTCTGCTTCTAATTATATATCATTTATTTGTTTGTACTTGATCTTACTTTATTTAATCAGGTTGGTTAAGTTACCTCATTATGGTTTTTACCCTGTTCACTTTTGTGTTGGAGGACATTTACAGTAACGTTTAATCAGGACTCTAAGAGGAATTGCTAAAAGAAACCAAGTTTTATGTCTAAAAACTAAACTAACAGCATTTCTATATTAATGGCGACTTTGGCATTGTTAATGTGATATTAGTAAATCTTATCTAATTTTGATCAAAATGTTGAGCATAAAATGTGGTGCCGAGTGTTACAAGTTGAATATGCGCTTGAAAAGTGGCTAATGGGATGTCATCATTCCAATGCTGTTGTTTAATAAAAAATTCTTGTGTAGGATTGGTACTTTTTTTTAAATTTTTTAATGTGATATTAGTAAATCTTAATTTTTAAATTTTTTTATTTAATTTTGTATTTGTACTTTTTTTTTTATAGAAAATGACTTATCGTAAAGATAAGAGGTTACCTTGGTGCATTCTTAATAAACACCCCTATAATTAGGATTATTCATGTTTAATCAAAAATTAAAATTATTATAGGATAATTAGTAAAAAAGTTGGATTATTTAATGTAATTTTTCCTATGTTATATATTCTATTGAAAAATATTGGTTTTTCTAGAGGAATAATACTATAATATATTCTTCAAAATGGTGGAAAATGTTATTCCCTAATTATTTTCTAAATGTATGGTCCATCCTTGAAAATTTTGTTTACTTGTATGTATATGAAATTTTAATTACAAAAGGAAATTTTTTTACATATCAAAAAATAGTAAATAATAGGTGTGATATCCTAGATTTAGTTTTTTAAAAAAACATTAATGAACTACTCATATCAACAAGGTGCATCCATTTGTTCAGAACTCCAAAGTTAAGCATGCTTGTTGGGGAGCAATCTTAGGATGGGCGACCTCTTGATAGGTTTTCCCGGGCACGCACGAATGATGCCAAAGTGCACTAAAAAGACTTGTGTTAGTCTGTGGGGCCAGTCTACAGTCTCCAAGAGTAGTCACTGGTGGTCCGAGGGGCCGGGGTGTTACAAATGGTATCAGAGCAACTCTGCGACCATGGCTGATTGTGTGCTCAGTGCACCTAGCGTGGGAAAAGATCTTGAAAGTACGGTCCAACGTGGACGTTGTATTCCTAAGTGGGGGTGAGTGTGATACCCTAGATTTAGCTTTTAAAAAAGGATTGATAGACTACTTATATCAACAACGTGCATTTTCTTTTCATGGGAGCCCATGTGGAGCAATCTTAGAATGGGTGACCTCCTGTGAAGTTTTTCTGAGTGCGCACGAGTAAAGACAAAGTGCACTGGAAAGACTTGTCACTACTACAAATTGTCACTTGTGCCACTAATTATGCCACGGGAATTCAAAATATGTGGCAAGTTTTAATCTTGCAACGGGAAAAATAGGTTTCAAGACAATATCACAATCATACCCAAAATTTTCGACACGAGTAAATATACATCATGGCAAAGATGTACTTGTGCCACAAATTATGCCATGGGTAAATATATACCATGAAAAATAAACACTTGTGCCACGGGTAAATTAATATCGTGGAAAACAAACACTTCCACAAATCATGCCATGGGAAATTTTTTTGTGACAAACAAAAACTTGTACCAAAAATTATTTCATAGGTAAATATTTATCGTGACAAAAAACTTTGTGCCACCATTTATGTCACGGGTAAATATTTATCGTGGCAAATAAAGAGTTATAGGTCACGGGTAAATAGCTATTGTGGGATTGTATTATAAATTATGACACTTGAATTTGAAATTTATCGCAAGTTTTGATCTTGCCACGAAAATAGTATATTTTAAGAGAAAATTAATAAAATTTATCAATGATTTAAATTCAAAATCTTCATCCAACTTAATTACTTCTACATTTATTAGAAAATAACTAATTATTTTCCCTTGTTTTTTAATTTAATATAAGAAAAAAATTCTTTAAAAAATGATTCAATTCAATATATTTTAAATAAAAACATTTAAAAAAAATTTGAGAAGTTTTTTTCACTTAATACTCAAACAAGACCTTAAACAATAATTTTGGATAAGATTAAAATATTTTCAACAAAAGAGTAATTATATATGATGATTTATTTGTTGGTACTTGATCTTACTTTATTTAATCAGGTTGGTTAAGTTACCTCATTATGGTTTTTACCCTGTTCACTTTTGTGTTGGAGGACATTTACAGTAACGTTTAATCAGGACTCTAAGAGGAATTGCTAAAAGAAACCAAGTTTTATGTCTAAAAACTAAACTAACAGCATTTCTATATTAATGGCGACTTTGGCATTGTTAATGTGATATTAGTAAATCTTATCTAATTTTGATCAAAATGTTGAGCATAAAATGTGGTGCCGAGTGTTACAAGTTGAATATGCGCTTGAAAAGTGGCTAATGGGATGTCATCATTCCAATGCTGTTGTTTAATAAAAAATTCTTGTGTAGGATTGGTACTTTTTTTTAAATTTTTTAATGTGATATTAGTAAATCTTAATTTTTAAATTTTTTTATTTAATTTTGTATTTGTACTTTTTTTTTTATAGAAAATGACTTATCGTAAAGATAAGAGGTTACCTTGGTGCATTCTTAATAAACACCCCTATAATTAGGATTATTCATGTTTAATCAAAAATTAAAATTATTATAGGATAATTAGTAAAAAAGTTGGATTATTTAATGTAATTTTTCCTATGTTATATATTCTATTGAAAAATATTGGTTTTTCTAGAGGAATAATACTATAATATATTCTTCAAAATGGTGGAAAATGTTATTCCCTAATTATTTTCTAAATGTATGGTCCATCCTTGAAAATTTTGTTTACTTGTATGTATATGAAATTTTAATTACAAAAGGAAATTTTTTTACATATCAAAAAATAGTAAATAATAGGTGTGATATCCTAGATTTAGTTTTTTAAAAAAACATTAATGAACTACTCATATCAACAAGGTGCATCCATTTGTTCAGAACTCCAAAGTTAAGCATGCTTGTTGGGGAGCAATCTTAGGATGGGCGACCTCTTGATAGGTTTTCCCGGGCACGCACGAATGATGCCAAAGTGCACTAAAAAGACTTGTGTTAGTCTGTGGGGCCAGTCTACAGTCTCCAAGAGTAGTCACTGGTGGTCCGAGGGGCCGGGGTGTTACAAATGGTATCAGAGCAACTCTGCGACCATGGCTGATTGTGTGCTCAGTGCACCTAGCGTGGGAAAAGATCTTGAAAGTACGGTCCAACGTGGACGTTGTATTCCTAAGTGGGGGTGAGTGTGATACCCTAGATTTAGCTTTTAAAAAAGGATTGATAGACTACTTATATCAACAACGTGCATTTTCTTTTCATGGGAGCCCATGTGGAGCAATCTTAGAATGGGTGACCTCCTGTGAAGTTTTTCTGAGTGCGCACGAGTAAAGACAAAGTGCACTGGAAAGACTTGTCACTACTACAAATTGTCACTTGTGCCACTAATTATGCCACGGGAATTCAAAATATGTGGCAAGTTTTAATCTTGCAACGGGAAAAATAGGTTTCAAGACAATATCACAATCATACCCAAAATTTTCGACACGAGTAAATATACATCATGGCAAAGATGTACTTGTGCCACAAATTATGCCATGGGTAAATATATACCATGAAAAATAAACACTTGTGCCACGGGTAAATTAATATCGTGGAAAACAAACACTTCCACAAATCATGCCATGGGAAATTTTTTTGTGACAAACAAAAACTTGTACCAAAAATTATTTCATAGGTAAATATTTATCGTGACAAAAAACTTTGTGCCACCATTTATGTCACGGGTAAATATTTATCGTGGCAAATAAAGAGTTATAGGTCACGGGTAAATAGCTATTGTGGGATTGTATTATAAATTATGACACTTGAATTTGAAATTTATCGCAAGTTTTGATCTTGCCACGAAAATAGTATATTTTAAGAGAAAATTAATAAAATTTATCAATGATTTAAATTCAAAATCTTCATCCAACTTAATTACTTCTACATTTATTAGAAAATAACTAATTATTTTCCCTTGTTTTTTAATTTAATATAAGAAAAAAATTCTTTAAAAAATGATTCAATTCAATATATTTTAAATAAAAACATTTAAAAAAAATTTGAGAAGTTTTTTTCACTTAATACTCAAACAAGACCTTAAACAATAATTTTGGATAAGATTAAAATATTTTCAACAAAAGAGTAATTATATATGATGATTTATTTGTTGGTACTTGATCTTACTTTATTTAATCAGGTTGGTTAAGTTACCTCATTATGGTTTTTACCCTGTTCACTTTTGTGTTGGAGGACATTTACAGTAACGTTTAATCAGGACTCTAAGAGGAATTGCTAAAAGAAACCAAGTTTTATGTCTAAAAACTAAACTAACAGCATTTCTATATTAATGGCGACTTTGGCATTGTTAATGTGATATTAGTAAATCTTATCTAATTTTGATCAAAATGTTGAGCATAAAATGTGGTGCCGAGTGTTACAAGTTGAATATGCGCTTGAAAAGTGGCTAATGGGATGTCATCATTCCAATGCTGTTGTTTAATAAAAAATTCTTGTGTAGGATTGGTACTTTTTTTTAAATTTTTTAATGTGATATTAGTAAATCTTAATTTTTAAATTTTTTTATTTAATTTTGTATTTGTACTTTTTTTTTTATAGAAAATGACTTATCGTAAAGATAAGAGGTTACCTTGGTGCATTCTTAATAAACACCCCTATAATTAGGATTATTCATGTTTAATCAAAAATTAAAATTATTATAGGATAATTAGTAAAAAAGTTGGATTATTTAATGTAATTTTTCCTATGTTATATATTCTATTGAAAAATATTGGTTTTTCTAGAGGAATAATACTATAATATATTCTTCAAAATGGTGGAAAATGTTATTCCCTAATTATTTTCTAAATGTATGGTCCATCCTTGAAAATTTTGTTTACTTGTATGTATATGAAATTTTAATTACAAAAGGAAATTTTTTTACATATCAAAAAATAGTAAATAATAGGTGTGATATCCTAGATTTAGTTTTTTAAAAAAACATTAATGAACTACTCATATCAACAAGGTGCATCCATTTGTTCAGAACTCCAAAGTTAAGCATGCTTGTTGGGGAGCAATCTTAGGATGGGCGACCTCTTGATAGGTTTTCCCGGGCACGCACGAATGATGCCAAAGTGCACTAAAAAGACTTGTGTTAGTCTGTGGGGCCAGTCTACAGTCTCCAAGAGTAGTCACTGGTGGTCCGAGGGGCCGGGGTGTTACAAATGGTATCAGAGCAACTCTGCGACCATGGCTGATTGTGTGCTCAGTGCACCTAGCGTGGGAAAAGATCTTGAAAGTACGGTCCAACGTGGACGTTGTATTCCTAAGTGGGGGTGAGTGTGATACCCTAGATTTAGCTTTTAAAAAAGGATTGATAGACTACTTATATCAACAACGTGCATTTTCTTTTCATGGGAGCCCATGTGGAGCAATCTTAGAATGGGTGACCTCCTGTGAAGTTTTTCTGAGTGCGCACGAGTAAAGACAAAGTGCACTGGAAAGACTTGTCACTACTACAAATTGTCACTTGTGCCACTAATTATGCCACGGGAATTCAAAATATGTGGCAAGTTTTAATCTTGCAACGGGAAAAATAGGTTTCAAGACAATATCACAATCATACCCAAAATTTTCGACACGAGTAAATATACATCATGGCAAAGATGTACTTGTGCCACAAATTATGCCATGGGTAAATATATACCATGAAAAATAAACACTTGTGCCACGGGTAAATTAATATCGTGGAAAACAAACACTTCCACAAATCATGCCATGGGAAATTTTTTTGTGACAAACAAAAACTTGTACCAAAAATTATTTCATAGGTAAATATTTATCGTGACAAAAAACTTTGTGCCACCATTTATGTCACGGGTAAATATTTATCGTGGCAAATAAAGAGTTATAGGTCACGGGTAAATAGCTATTGTGGGATTGTATTATAAATTATGACACTTGAATTTGAAATTTATCGCAAGTTTTGATCTTGCCACGAAAATAGTATATTTTAAGAGAAAATTAATAAAATTTATCAATGATTTAAATTCAAAATCTTCATCCAACTTAATTACTTCTACATTTATTAGAAAATAACTAATTATTTTCCCTTGTTTTTTAATTTAATATAAGAAAAAAATTCTTTAAAAAATGATTCAATTCAATATATTTTAAATAAAAACATTTAAAAAAAATTTGAGAAGTTTTTTTCACTTAATACTCAAACAAGACCTTAAACAATAATTTTGGATAAGATTAAAATATTTTCAACAAAAGAGTAATTATATATGATGATTTATTTGTTGGTACTTGATCTTACTTTATTTAATCAGGTTGGTTAAGTTACCTCATTATGGTTTTTACCCTGTTCACTTTTGTGTTGGAGGACATTTACAGTAACGTTTAATCAGGACTCTAAGAGGAATTGCTAAAAGAAACCAAGTTTTATGTCTAAAAACTAAACTAACAGCATTTCTATATTAATGGCGACTTTGGCATTGTTAATGTGATATTAGTAAATCTTATCTAATTTTGATCAAAATGTTGAGCATAAAATGTGGTGCCGAGTGTTACAAGTTGAATATGCGCTTGAAAAGTGGCTAATGGGATGTCATCATTCCAATGCTGTTGTTTAATAAAAAATTCTTGTGTAGGATTGGTACTTTTTTTTAAATTTTTTAATGTGATATTAGTAAATCTTAATTTTTAAATTTTTTTATTTAATTTTGTATTTGTACTTTTTTTTTTATAGAAAATGACTTATCGTAAAGATAAGAGGTTACCTTGGTGCATTCTTAATAAACACCCCTATAATTAGGATTATTCATGTTTAATCAAAAATTAAAATTATTATAGGATAATTAGTAAAAAAGTTGGATTATTTAATGTAATTTTTCCTATGTTATATATTCTATTGAAAAATATTGGTTTTTCTAGAGGAATAATACTATAATATATTCTTCAAAATGGTGGAAAATGTTATTCCCTAATTATTTTCTAAATGTATGGTCCATCCTTGAAAATTTTGTTTACTTGTATGTATATGAAATTTTAATTACAAAAGGAAATTTTTTTACATATCAAAAAATAGTAAATAATAGGTGTGATATCCTAGATTTAGTTTTTTAAAAAAACATTAATGAACTACTCATATCAACAAGGTGCATCCATTTGTTCAGAACTCCAAAGTTAAGCATGCTTGTTGGGGAGCAATCTTAGGATGGGCGACCTCTTGATAGGTTTTCCCGGGCACGCACGAATGATGCCAAAGTGCACTAAAAAGACTTGTGTTAGTCTGTGGGGCCAGTCTACAGTCTCCAAGAGTAGTCACTGGTGGTCCGAGGGGCCGGGGTGTTACAAATGGTATCAGAGCAACTCTGCGACCATGGCTGATTGTGTGCTCAGTGCACCTAGCGTGGGAAAAGATCTTGAAAGTACGGTCCAACGTGGACGTTGTATTCCTAAGTGGGGGTGAGTGTGATACCCTAGATTTAGCTTTTAAAAAAGGATTGATAGACTACTTATATCAACAACGTGCATTTTCTTTTCATGGGAGCCCATGTGGAGCAATCTTAGAATGGGTGACCTCCTGTGAAGTTTTTCTGAGTGCGCACGAGTAAAGACAAAGTGCACTGGAAAGACTTGTCACTACTACAAATTGTCACTTGTGCCACTAATTATGCCACGGGAATTCAAAATATGTGGCAAGTTTTAATCTTGCAACGGGAAAAATAGGTTTCAAGACAATATCACAATCATACCCAAAATTTTCGACACGAGTAAATATACATCATGGCAAAGATGTACTTGTGCCACAAATTATGCCATGGGTAAATATATACCATGAAAAATAAACACTTGTGCCACGGGTAAATTAATATCGTGGAAAACAAACACTTCCACAAATCATGCCATGGGAAATTTTTTTGTGACAAACAAAAACTTGTACCAAAAATTATTTCATAGGTAAATATTTATCGTGACAAAAAACTTTGTGCCACCATTTATGTCACGGGTAAATATTTATCGTGGCAAATAAAGAGTTATAGGTCACGGGTAAATAGCTATTGTGGGATTGTATTATAAATTATGACACTTGAATTTGAAATTTATCGCAAGTTTTGATCTTGCCACGAAAATAGTATATTTTAAGAGAAAATTAATAAAATTTATCAATGATTTAAATTCAAAATCTTCATCCAACTTAATTACTTCTACATTTATTAGAAAATAACTAATTATTTTCCCTTGTTTTTTAATTTAATATAAGAAAAAAATTCTTTAAAAAATGATTCAATTCAATATATTTTAAATAAAAACATTTAAAAAAAATTTGAGAAGTTTTTTTCACTTAATACTCAAACAAGACCTTAAACAATAATTTTGGATAAGATTAAAATATTTTCAACAAAAGAGTAATTATATATGATGATTTATTTGTTGGTACTTGATCTTACTTTATTTAATCAGGTTGGTTAAGTTACCTCATTATGGTTTTTACCCTGTTCACTTTTGTGTTGGAGGACATTTACAGTAACGTTTAATCAGGACTCTAAGAGGAATTGCTAAAAGAAACCAAGTTTTATGTCTAAAAACTAAACTAACAGCATTTCTATATTAATGGCGACTTTGGCATTGTTAATGTGATATTAGTAAATCTTATCTAATTTTGATCAAAATGTTGAGCATAGAATGTGGTGCTGAGTGTTACAAGTTGAATATCATTCCAATGCTGTTGTTTAATAAAAAATTGTTGTGTAGGATTGGTCTATATTATTTTAGTATGCATTAATTTAATAATAGCGAGTTGTACTTGATTGTACTTGTAAGTAAAAATATTATTATTTTAATATATCTTTTATGGTTGGTGCATATTAAAATAGTATAGATTAAGTCCATACAAGACGTTCTATTGTTAAATACTCTATGAAGAGTTTTAATGGTTCTCATCAAGTTGTCCTTGTAACTTGTAAATAGGGATGACAAAATGGATAGATGGATGCAATATGCTCTTCTCCATACTCATACCTCCCACCAAACATCATTTATGACGGATAAAATTTTTATAATAATGTGATATAGATCCAAACTCATTTCCATGTATTGTGGCCAATCGGATAAACCCATGATGTGTAAACCTTTATGAGTATACTTACCTTTTTACCTGCTTTACATTTGCTCTACATCTGCGATATATATTTTATAAATCACTATATATTTAACTGTACATTTAATTTTATTTAAACCATATAATATAATAACATATAAATTAATATTCTTAATTTATAGTACATTATATTGAAGCATAATCTAGAGAATTGCAAAAGAAATTATTGAGATTCTATGGCTAAGAAAAATCCTTTCAGAATTTGGCTTCTCTTTGAAGAAAAGTTGTAAATTGTATTGAGATAATAAGATGGCAATCAACATTTCGATCAAACAAGTGGAAGTCAATAGACATTTCATAAAGTGTACTAACTATGTAAGTGTACTATTAAATTAGTTCATAGAAATTGAATAAAAACACAATTTAACCCACAACTTATAAAGTGTACTAACTATGTAAGTGTACTATTAAATTAGTTCATAGAAATTGAATAAAAACACAATTTAACCCACAACTTATAAGTGTACTAACTATTTAAGAGGAGACTTGTTTGATCGTGTTAATATCAAGTTTCTATTATTTTAGTTATGAGCAATTTAATATATTAAGAGGGTAAAAATTTAAGTAATGCATTATATAGCATGAGAAAAGAGGTAAAAACTGTTAAAGAACATCCTAAAAGATATATTAAGTAACCAACAATAAACATAAAAATGGGATTAAAGTCTTTTATTTATATTAAGTAGTTGTGTCGCATACGATGCGGGGACTTTTTCAAAATCCAAATATAGTTGATAGTACATATAATAAGCTTTTGTGAAGTGCTTCTAAGGAAGTACACCAAATGCATGGCATTATTGCAAGGAAATCAGTTGGCAACGAGAACACGCTCATTGTGTTGTGTTAAATGCTTGAACGATACGAGTTTTGGCGCAATGCAGGGCGAGGCGGCCTGATGAACAATTTAATAATAGTTTGAGTCTTATTAATACTTAAACAGTTTTTAAAACAAATCAAATTATAGTTTCAATATGATTAAGAAGTCATATAATAATTTAATTACATATATATGGTTAATAATTTTATATTTAAACAATTCATAAACCATGCTTGGGGTACATATATCTATCTAGTACATATAAAAAAAGAACTGAAAAATGACAAATAACAACTCTTTGAAAGTCTTGCCAAATGATAAATTTAATAGGCTTACAATTATTTATGTGTCACTTCATTTTTCTAAATTAATTTAAAACTAAATAAGATGAAGTATTTTAAAGATTTTACTACATCGATTTTCAATAATTAAAAAAGAATCTAAGATAATCAAAAATATTTATATGCTTTCCTTAAACAAATGAAATCTATTTTTATGAATATAAGAATGATAATCCAGTTCATAGTATTTATATTATATGCAATTTTATTAATTGATAACTACAAGAAAAATATATGAATTATATTTTATGATTTCGCATGACTATTTATAATTATAAATCATTATATTCAATTGTCATGTATAATCATACAATAGACACATAAAAAGGGAATTCAAAAGATAAATATAGTGTCCATGCATTCGGTATTGAGAATCTACAATATACATATATCTACTGCTTAATTATATATGTTTATATTCAATGTTAATATATATATATATGTTGAAGAATCTACATAAAAAGGGAATTTAAAAGATAAATTGTTAAATTAGGTTGGACTTATTGTGAATGTCAGCATATTAACGGGGGGACACAAGTGCACACACTTCATAAGCCAAGGAGATAAATACCATCCGAAAACCATATGGCAATGGGAAGAAGGTCTCTAATAGCTTATAAAGTGTGCACACCAATTTTAATTTATCGATGTGGGATAACTCATCCCAACACCCCCCCTCCACATGCGAACCCCCGTCAAGTTCGCATGTGGGAGTTATCAATTAGGGTAGGAACGCCATTCTTTTCGAACCTACCATTTTTAATTTGTTGATCGAACCATTGGCTCTGATACCATGTTAAATTAGGCTGGACTTATTGTGAATACCAACATATTAACGGGGGGACATAAGTGCACACACTTCATAAGCCAAGGAGATATATACCATCCCAAAACCATATGGCAATGGGAAGAAGGTCTTTAATAGCTTATAAAGCGTGCACACCATTTTCAATCTATCGATGTGGGATAACTCATCCCAACACCCCCCCTCACATGCGAATCCCCGTCAAGTTCGCATGTGGGAGTAATCAATTAGGGTAGGAATGCCATTCTTTTCGAACCTACCATTTTTAAATTGTTGATCGAACCATCGGCTCGGATACCATGTTAAATTAGGCTGGACTTATTGTGAATGCCAGCATATTAATGGGGGGACACAAGTGCACACACTTCATAAGCCAAGGAAATAAATACCATCCCAAAACCATATGGCAATGGGAAGAAGGTCTCTAATAGCTTATAAAGTGTGCACACCAATTTTAATTTATCGATGTGGGATAACTCATCCCAACATAAATTTTTTGTGACTATATGTTGAAGAATCAGGATTTAATTTAATCTTTATTTTAGTTCTTGAATGTGTTCATTGTGTTAAATAAAGGTTATTTTATGTATTTATTTGCAAAATCGGATAATATGTCGAAAAATATACATATTAAATTAGTTGTTAAGAATAAGTAGAGAAAGCAGGGCATTAAAGAAGAACAAGCAAATAAGTAAATTGTCATCGTAATGATGGTGGTGAAGGGTGGAAAGGGAAAATAAGCATTATGTAATAGAGAGAATGGGCTCTTTTTTATAATTAAAATGGATGATTGTTAAATTATTCACTTTGGTTTTAAAAATCATCATTTATAACTTTTAGGTAGTCCGTTTTGTAAATTTGTTAAATTTAAAATAAGAATATTCACTTTTTCGTAGCTAAATTTAAAGTGATTACTTATGACACTCGATCAATTATAGTTTTAAAGTAATTAATTATAACCTTAAAGTAATCGTTACTATTTTAAAATGATTACTTTATTATGTGAATATGATCACGTACAACTTTAGACGGATGACTTAAAATTTTCAATTGATCATTTATAACGTTAATTGATCACTTATAACCTTAAAATGGTCATTTATAACTTCAGATTGATCACTTACAATCTTAAAGTAACCAATTATAACCTTAAAGTTGTTAATTATAACCTTAAAGTAATCACTTATAACATAGACAAATTACTTACAATGATAAAGGAAGCCTTAAAGTGATCACTTAAAACCTAAGATAATTCATTTATTATCATAAAATGATCAACTATAATCTTAAAATAATCACTTAAAGTTACAAATTTAAAGTGATTATTTTATAATTTTAAAATCATCACTTACAACATTAAAGTAATCACTTTTATATTTTCACTAATCAATTATAACCGCGGGATAATCACTTATAGTCTTAAAGTAATTACTTATAAATATAAAGTGAACGCAATAATAATTTATAGTTTTAAAGTGATCATTTTATTATATAGTATAAAAGTAATCACTTATATTAAATTATTTTATATATATATATATATATATATATATATATATATATATATATATATATATATATATATATATATATATATATATATATATATATATATATATATATTCGAATGGCAGTTTTGTAAATAATATGAATTTTTTCCTTTATAAAAATATGTACACCCTATAATATAGTATAAACACCTTTTATTATAATATGTATATCTTAATCTGGTTTTCAGTTTTCACCACTTTAGTGTTTTTAACCTGATTCAATCCCTATATATATATATATAGTCTCCTGATAGACCGTATTTTTAAGAGATATCTCTCAAACACAGTTCATTACAGTTTAATACCTACTCTTACTCTATATTTTTTTTATGGGTTGACTTAATTAAAGATGGTCTTTCAAAGAGACTGTCTCTCACAAGAATTTGTAATATATATATATATATATATATATATATATATATATATATATATATATATATATATATATATATATATATATATATATATTTGTTGAGTTACTATAAATCTTACTTTTAAACTAGTCATTATAATTAAATTTAGAATTAAATATTTTACTAATTTGGCTTTGATTAAGATATTTCGTAAAACAATTATTCGCAATAATAGTGATCCATTAACATCCAAGTCAAGGATAGTCAACTTCAAGAAGAAATGACCCGTCGTTACCAATAACGGGCTATTACTGAATTGAGTAAAAATCTGCTCAATAATCGCCTGTTGAATCTACATTATTGAACTGACTTTCATCTGCTATTAATAACAACGCGCAATGCTTTGTCTTAAATTCAGGGTGAAGGACGCTTATTTTGAGAATTATTCAGTTCCATTACCAAACTCATCAAATAATAGGAATAACTTTAGCTTCTTTGTAGTGTCAGACTAGTAGAATAATTGCACTAGTTATTAAAAAGTAGGGCTTCAACAAAGAGTGTTCAGGTGTAACTTTTGAATTTCCCACAAGCTTAATCTTCGTTTTGAAGAAAAAATCTGCCACAAAGCTAATAAAGAAAGAAGAGGAGCACGATACTTGGCACATCCATATTGCAGCCTAATATGTATCAATCATCAAATTCAAATATATTCATCATTCGAGAATTGAAAGATCTAATCTAGAATCAAGTACCAAAAGAAGATATATGTACGTTACTAACAACTACAAAACAAGTTATGAAGTTCAACATTGTTTTACGATATTGTAAATCATATAACAAAACAATTATCCTACAGGATATACAAACAAATCACAGTCAGCGATAGAGCCGTTCAAATGACCCGACCCGAAAATCCAACCGGAATACGGAAGTTATTAACCCAAAAATGCGTTTCCTTTTCAAGCTTACCGAACCGACATTACTCAAACCGAAACTGCACCTGAACTGATTGACAACCGAAAATGGGAAAACTGAACCCCAACTGCGACTGACTTTTATAACCAACATATAACCGTTACCCTGGATTACCAGAACCTAATTATGATCGAACCGAGTCATAGCTGATCCATATCATGCTCGAAACCGAACTCGACCCGGCTAAAATCGACTTAACCCGAACCAATTCTTAATCGACCTCGAACTGATGCAAACCCGATAACCGCGGGATCCGTGACTAACCGACCCGACCCAAGTGTAACCGTTGTAACACGCATCTGAAAAATAACCGACCGAAATTCAACCGAATCGAATGACACCCGTCCAAAACCGACCCGAACACCCGAATGAACACCTCTAGTCAGCGAGTATTTGAATGGAAGGAAATGAGAGGGAATTTGGAGGGACGTGAATCTCTTGTTTGGATAATAAAATGGAAGGGAAGGGAGTTGGAGAGAAGCGATTAGAAGGATTTGATGGATGTTTTTTTTTTTTGGTTAAGGTATCAATTTTTTTAAAGTTCAAAAAATTTGAAGCAAAGTCCATCTCCATTCTTTTTCCTTTAGGTCCCTCTGAGCAAAGAGTTTTTTCCCATCTTTTTCCATTCTTTTCAATCCAAAGTTATTATCCAAACATAATGTCAATTCCATAATAAGTTAACCGGTATGCCTAGGCTTGAAGGGTTTAAAAAAAGGGAAAATCACATTTATTCAATCAAAATCTACAAAACAACCACATACCAAGTAATACTCCACTTGTTTATACATCTTCATCCTAACATCATCCCAGTGGCAAGGAACTCTAATAAACAATGTGCAACAAAGTTTTTAGATACATCTTTTTTTAATTTCACCATAAAAATAACAAAGTCCTTCAATTGCCTTTTAAAACAACCATATCATCATAATTTTCTTCATAAAGCTAAAGTTTTTATTATTTACTGCGCCATTTCTTCAATACCCAATGATTTTCCTTTGAAGAGGGAAGGATGATATTTACCTCATATTAGTCCTCAAAATCATTGACACTTTAAACAAATCATTTTCAATAGGGATTCAATTTCTTAACAGATACATACCCAAATAAATCACAAACAATTACAGAAATAATGATCAAATCAAACAAATGAAACTAAGAGCAAACACAATAATAAAATGATAAAACGTATCGAATTACTTGGACAAATATAGAGTTTCAACATAGAACTACCATAGAGAGGTCCAAAATCCGCTTATAAAATAACAAAATTCTAATGTAATCCAGTTCCAAAAAAACAGATTTAAAGATCGACTCAGAATCACAAAAACTAAACATAAACAGAAACGCAGAAACTCTGATTTAATTTCAATTACCAAAATTAATCAATCTGCTGCATGATATCCTCAGTTGTAAACTTGGAACCCTTATCCTTATCAGCTGCAGCCCTTCCCTTGGCCTTACGATCCAACAGTGATTTCCTATCCTTGTCAAGCCTGAGCTTAGTGATAACAACCTTTGAAGGATGAACTCCAACATTAACGGTAGACCCATTAACCTTCTCACGGGTAATCCTCTCAATATGGATCACCCATTTCTTCCTATAAACTTGGACAACTTTTCCCTCGCGACCCTTAAAGGTACCCCTAACAACTTGTACTTCGTCGTCCTTGCGAACTGGCATGGATCGAACGTTGTACTTGCTGCGGAGATCGCCGGAAAGAGGGGCGCTCATGATAACACGACGGAGACTGGAAGGGGCGGAGAAGTGCGCCTTACGGCACTTCCTGCGTGAGCTTGAAACTCTAGGGTTATACTTCATTTTCTCTCTCTAAGATTCTCACTCTCTCTCTCGCTCTGAAGGGTAATTGGGAGGGACGGCAATAGAGAAAAGGATGAAGGGATTAGGGTTTGAGATGGTATTATAGGGGGAGTTCTGAGAAGGAAGAGCCGATGAGGGTTTTTGTAGATTGGGGCCAAAATGGACTTTTTTTTTTGGATTGGGGCAGAAATGGACGGAAATGGGCTCATATCTGTTGTATCAAATTTCTTGAAAATTTGAAACCATTAAGCGAAAATTTAAAAAAATGAACAAAATAATCTAACTTTTAAAAATATTTCAAAAGTAAGCGTGAAAATTTCAAATCAGAGATTTAAAATTGTTCGTAGTTACTAACTGCGAACAGTCAAATAGGACAAAATAGGTGTTCGCAGTTAGTAACTGCGAACAGCTTCTTTGTCCTGTTTGGCTGTTCGCGGTTAGTAACTGATTCGTGTGTGAAGGTAGGGTTTTGAGAAATGAGGAAAAATAGGAAAAAAAGAAACTAATACGTGTTTTTGTGTAGCAGGTCTGTTCGTAGTTACTAACTGCGAAAAGCCAAATAGGACAAAATAGTTGTTCGCAGTTAGTAACTTCGAACATCTATTTTGTCCTATTTGGCTATTCGCAGTTAGTAACTGCGAACAGCTCCAAACCTCAGGTTTTGGATTTTCACACTCACTTTTGGAATATTTTTGAAAGTTAGATTATTTTGTTCATTTTTTTTATTTTTTCGCTTAATGGTTTCAAAATTTCAAATTTCTTGGCCCTTTTGTCACATTTTTTTTCCCACCAACTCTTGTATGAAATCGTCTCAGCGAAAAATGAGTCCATACAAGTAGTCATTATGTAAAAAGCAGAAGTTTTTTTTTTGTTTTTTTTTTTAAAGTTTGGGCTGAACCATTTGAGGCCTTCTCATGGTGAGACAGTCTCAATATAGAATTAGTCTTTTCTTTAAGGAAAACAGCTGGTCTTGGACGAGACCGTCTCAATATGACACGAATAGCCCAATTAGCCAAATTATAATTTTTCTTAATATGCGCTCAGTACTTGATCTAGTTAAGGTCATAATTGATATATTTAAGGTTAAAATTGAATTTCTTTATAAGTTATAACTGATCATAATTAATCTCTTTAAGGTATGCAATGATCATTCTTAAATCAGAATTGAAATTTTTTATAACAAAAAAGGCTTGAGCTCTTAGTCATTTCCAAGATCATTCATTGAATCAATTGGCAAACATAATTCGAAATCGAAACTTCCTCCACCTTCAAACCCAGGGTAAGCAAACATTACACTTACAACTTTATTTTCATGTCTATTATGAACAAAAACTGTTGCGGAAAGAGCAATATCACTATTATTAATCATTGATTAAAGAGTACAAGTACTCTTATGTTCCATTAAAATCATCATGTATGCATTGAATAAGAGTACTTGTATTGTGTAATATTTTAACACTATTATTGATAGTTTTATTGACTATTCATCTATTGTTTGAAATTCATCAATAGAATAATAGAATAATACCATTTTATTAAACTTCGTTCTAAAATTGTGAAAACAGAATCATATTTAGGTAAAAATTGATCAGTTTAATGTCAAAATTGATCACTTATAGGTCCAAATTAAAATTTTTTTATTTTAATTGATCTGTTTAAGTTTTACTTTACGTTTAAATTAATACCTCTTAGGTCAAAATTGATAAATGCCCAGGAAACGTACTAAACAAGAGAAAACATGTGATGATGTTACACGCGCGAATTGGGCCGACCCAAATTGACGGTCTCATAATGAGACCATCTCGTCCAAGTTTTTGTGTGATGAAAATATCAGATATACAAGTAATTATTAATAAAAAAAATCAAAACCAAACTTCAATAAAAGTTATTTCCAAAACTAAGCGTGTAAACCCAGTACTAGTGATAGTTGAGGTAAGTGTTTTGCTATTTGTATGAGGTTGTTCTTGATGTCTAATTTTATTTTATGAGGTTGTTTTTGATGTTATTTCATTTGATGATGTTGTTCTTAATGATAAATTTCATTTTATTGAACAAATTGAATTTAATTGAATATACTTGATTGATTGAATTGGATATACTCGATTAATTGAATTGAATTGAATATACTTGATTAAGTGAATTGAATTGAATATACTTTATTAATTAAATATACTTGATTCAAGAATGAAATGAATAATGAAGTTGATGTTGAACAATAAAGTGAACAAATTAATCTATGGATGTTGTTTTCTTCATTAGTATGGCTAATCTATGGATACTGTAATGAATGTATGTTTATGTTGATGTTGAACAATGAATATTGATGTTGATGTTGATGTGGAATTATCAAAAGTAAGAATACATTAATGAATGTATGTTGATGTTGAATTGAGTTGTGAAATGTGAATAAATTGAACAAACAGAATGGAGAATATTTATCCTCTAGATCCTTCCGTGTTAGTTTCACAACCTACCCATCGTTCACATTTCATATGGACCGGACAACTAGA
The DNA here is from genome assembly GCF_026212465.1 of Amaranthus tricolor. Taxonomy (NCBI): domain Eukaryota; kingdom Viridiplantae; phylum Streptophyta; class Magnoliopsida; order Caryophyllales; family Amaranthaceae; genus Amaranthus; species Amaranthus tricolor. The sequence continues at coordinate 22,776,444 of NC_080049.1, forward strand.
ATCCGACACATTGCTTCAGACTCAAAACTACTACAGTAGTAATAGATGGCTCGTAGACGATTGTTCACACAAATTTATCTCAACATGTGAGTTATCGCAAGTGCACGGTGTTGTAGCACGTACGGGTCGAACACAAGGAGTAAGGGTATGCAACTTTCTTTGCGTATTAGTTGGATATAGAAGGTGTTTGTTGGAAACGATAACAAAGAGTGTATGAAAAAGAAATAATAGTTAACAATCAATGATAAATAGGGGGTAGAGTTAACTCATTCATGATGACTATTTGATGGCAATACTCTAGCTTCTTAAGGGTCATTAAAGGGTAGCGAATCGCACTAAGGAGAGCAATCCAATCCTTGATCGGGCTTGGGATTGCCTCCAAGCTATTCACCATCCTCACTCTCGTGAGTTGAGATGAAGGGCTTGGTGTAACACCCCTGAATTTCTGAACCAAAACCGCAGGGGAACGGAGGAAATTTGGGTGTTACACTTGGGCTACAAATCGGCCGCTACTTGCTCATCCTTCTCTACTCTCGTAGGTGAAGGATAAAGCCCTTAGAAGAGAGGGTGGATGCAAGGTTCAATCCTCATTGATCCCTTACACCCGATTTCATTCATTGATCAAAGATTAGATTACCCAAAATCCAACTTTCGTTGGTATATTAGAAGCAATCATGATGATCCTTAACCAATGGGCAGAATAACCCCTTCTCTAATCACTATCAACCCAAAATTAACTAGAGTTTCATCATCATCAAGTCATCACAGGGGTTGAGTTCACCCCAACCCTAGAAAACTACTCACTACTCATTCTATTTCTTGAAAACATCATAATGGATAATATAATAAGATATTGAATAATCAACAAACACAAAAATCCAAATAATAAAGCTATTGAGCAACAATGGTGAAAATCACAAACAAGTATAAAAACAAAAATGAACTATCAATAATAACAAAGAAGAAGTATTAGAAGATACCTACAAAAAATGAGAACAATTGGAGAACAAAGATAAAAAAAAAAACCCACAAAAATATTAAAGCTTAAACCTTCAACAATGGAGGTTGATGAAGAAGAGAAGCCCCAACTTGTAATAAACCAATAGATTGAACAACTATACAACTAAAATAAACTTTAATTGAAGCATTTTTGTGATTTTCAATGTTGATTGTAGAAGATAAAACCTAGGGTTTAAGAACAAAGAGGAAATAAACTAAAAGCATAAAGATGATTCTTCAAAATAAGCTAGAACAAGTAATGTAATGTAATGTAAAAGATAAAGTGTTAAAAAAAGTGTCCTCATATTACAAAATCTCTCCCTTATATAGTAGTGCTCAAGGTTGAAGTGACCTAGGTCTTCCAAGCAGAGAATAATCCTTCAAATGACGTGAAAAGGGTCATCAAGAGAGCAGTGACGCTAAAAGGCCCGTCTTTGAAGAGGTAACGATCAGTCGTTCTCATGGGAACGATCGGTCGTTCCACATTTTGATCTATGTTGGCTTCAGGGTGCTGATGTAGTTGAGGGAACAAGTGGTCGTTATCTTGGAAACGATCGATCGTTCAACATTCTGATCTTGATCCTTTAAATTGTTGTTCAAGGTTAAGGGAACGTGTAACGGGAGCGACAATCTCGATAAATAATTAACATAATAATAATGTTTAATACAAAATTATTGCGTAAGTATCAAAATGCCGAACTGTTAAAAACTTTAAATCATAAAAACTGAAACTGTTTAAAACAAAAGTAAAAAATATTATATCTGATAAGAAATATTGTTGCTCAAAATGAAAAAAATACATTGTCATCAAATCATCAATAAAGATACAAAAAGCAGTTAATTTCTCGATAAATAGTAATTGCTGTGGCCTGGATCGGAACCTGAACTAAATCCTGCAAAATGCTGTCATCCATGATACGGATGACAGCCGATTGAATCGGTCAGCGCTTAACGCCGAGCATAACTTCCTATCCAGCTCGAAATACGAAAATTATACGCTACATTTACAAAATAATAATTTAAGTACGAACTTATAATTAATTGACATCACCGTATACTTTTACCATTTTCTTTTTCCGTTCCATACTTTTAAGTCATTAAAATATCATCCTCAATCCTAACAGAAGTACGTTACTGCCACTTATACAATTCAGTAATCTTAACACTTAAGTAAGTTCATTTGGTTAATACTCATAACCGTCCCATGCATCATAGCATCAACACTAATCAAGTTTATCACTGATCAACAAGCACATCAATATAACACCTGATATATGTAAGGGTCTGGTTAGGTGGGGATCGTAGTCCTAAACCCTAACTGTGGTGGGGGTCGTCACCCCTCCAATATAATTTATGCTCGAGCTCTACAGGATAGGTAGCTAACCCCCTGTCTTACACCGCATTTTACGTGCAGGCCAACAGGGGCGCTGGGATTTTACATGCCGGTCCATGGTTCGACATTATCTTACTATCAGGGTCATTCAATCAATATTCATTCACATAAGTACATCACATTTTTATTACTACAATTTGACATTGACATTGACTTTGATCAACATAGGTAATAACCTCTTTTATTTAATAAAATTCTTAATCATAACGTAAAATTAACCTTTATGTCTTTATACATTCAATATTAAATTTTTACACATTATATTTTATTTATAACTTTATTTTTAATAGTTCGCTAAATTCACACTAATAACTTAATATTTTATCAATAGTCTGCAAATTAATATTTTCCACAGGTAGCTACTAAAATCCATTTCTCTTTAAATAAGTTCCCTAAATCAATACTTCCAACTTTACAATAAATAAAAATTTATTCTATTAAAAAAATCAAATATTCTAATAAAAATTCAAGTTAAAATTGCATCATTTGGATAAGTTTTCAAAATTCTACAAGTTCACCAGAAATCAATATTTCAAGTTTAGAAAAATAAGTAAACTTATAGGTTTGCAAAAATCAACATTCTAGTTATAAAACAAATAAAACTTATAATTTCACAAAAATCAATATTTCTAGTTTTAAAACAAGTCAAACTTATAATTTTCACAAAAGTCAATATTTCTAATCTTAAAATAAGTAAAACGTGTAATCTCAAAAAATCAATATTTCACACATAGTTTGAGCGGCAAGTATACCAAAAATACTTTTACATCATTTTACATAAATTTTGCTCAAATAGTTAGCAAATAAAATATTTTGTACTAAATAGTGATTAGAAGTTACTTTTATTATGAAATCTCATATATTCAAGAAAAACACTTCAATATTTAATAACTTATAAAAATTCTTAATAATATCTTTTTAATTTTTATTTTATTATCATCACAAAAATAGTAGTAATAATCTAAAATAGTAAATCAAACTCTCTTTTTTTTATATATGATAGTGGTCGAATGACCTATGTGTGTTTTGGGCCCTTTTCACATAAAAAGAACGACTTAATTTAATTTATCATACTAAAGTCTAGATTTAAACAATTAAGATAACTACTTACAAAAATAAAAAAGTTCACACAATAACTTAGAAATTTACTATAACCTTAAGGATAAACTTAAATCTCAAAATAAAGTATAATAACAATATTCTTCATATAACCATACTTAATAAAAAATAAGTTCATAAAATAACTTACTACCTTATAAACTAATTTAAAGGCTAACACAAACATATTAATAAAGTTCTAACACAAAAATTCTTAAATATAATAACATTCCTAATGTAACACATAACTCATAACATACTAGCACTAGTTTATAACATGAGTCATACTTAATATCACTGGAATGTAATTTTGCACCCAACTTTCTAAACTTGTTCAAAGATTATTAAATGAACATACTAAAAACACTTTTAGCATACATATACTTATTATATTCTTGATCAAATTTCATCAAACTAACTTCCTAATAAAACATATCAGCATATTTTATACTTTGCATATTATAAAGTAAATATAATGTAAAATTCCACAAAAAGAGTATGGTAAGAAGTTATACCATACTAACACCAAGGATTAGTATTAAGTACTAATTAGAAAAATAATAAGAAATAAGATCCTCCAAGATAGATAATAATGCTTCAAAAATAATTAATCCAAACTCCCAAATTAATGATGAGCTTCTAAGCTACCAAAATAATAAAAACCAAACTCCAAAAATAATAATGCATTAAGTACCCAAAGTAATAAAACAATAATGCTCCATAATGATGATGATTTAAGCTAAATAAAGAGTGTTCTAAGCTCCATCTTCTTGAATTTCTTCAACTAATAATAAAGTTATTAAGGTCGTAAGATTTTAATGAAGTGAAAATATAAGAAAGAATGTTAGAAAGATTTGATGATGGTGGTGTAAGTGATCTCATAGCTAAGGGGGGGGTATTTATAATGGGTTTGGGCAACTTTGTAGTTCATTAGATTGTATGAAAAAGAGTGCTAAGAGTATAGAAGAAGTTTAACTTTTGTAAGAGATTTAGAGTGTAAGTGAATGTGTAAGAGTTGGAGTGTGTAAATGAATGTGTAAGAGTTGGAGTGTGTAAATGAATGTATAAGAGTTTAGAGTGTAGAAGAAAGTTAGTTTGTGTAAGGAAATGGTGATAGCTTGTGTAAGTGATGAATATCATGGGTTACTATAGAAAGGATTTTGGTTCATCAAATTTTTGTTCTAGTATATACAAGTGAATATACTTTAAAATAATGGGTAAATTTGATCATGAAAATATGTAGTTTACTTAGAAAATTTTGCTTAAACTATACTTAATGTTAATAATAAAAATACGACTCACTTTTATGTATAAAATAATTAAATCAAAATTATAAGGTTAAAATAATAAGTAGCAATGTTAGTTTAAGGAAGAAAGTTAAAACGTAACGTTTTACAAAACCGTGAATATAATAATAAAATTTTACTTTCGTACTATAAAATAATAAAATAATATTTTAGTGCTTATAAAAAGATTTTAAACAAAATACTATATAAAGTTTAATATTTGAAAGAAATTACAAAATCGGAAAAGGTTTAGGAATTAAAGATGGTTTGAAATGGATAACCAAAGGATTAGAGATTTGAATTGAAAATTTGAAATAATTAATCGGAAGATTAAGATTAAGAATTTTGAGTCTGTTACAGAATGGGTGGTCGTTCTCTCGGGAACGATCGGTCGTGCTCTTGGGAACGGGTGGTCGTTCCCTTATTTGATCTTCATTCTATAACTTGTGGCTCAAGGTTAGGGAATGAGTGGTCATTCCCTTGGAATGGGTGGTCATTCTACCGAGAATGGGTGGTCGTTCTTTTGCTAAAATCTTGTTTTCTTCCTTGTCTTGACTTGGATTCTCTCTTTTTATGCTCGGCTCGTTCTCATTCCTCTCTCAAGACCTCTAGGGTTTAGGAAGCACCATCTCTAGCATGTTTTGGCTCGGAAATACGTGCGAAACTTACAAATACATGAGCAAACACATGCTACCCTCGAAAAGGGTGTAAATCCAACAAAAAGACATACATATGAATGAAAATCGAGTGCAAAAAAAGCCATAATAAACTACAAGGCAAGGGCAAATTAACGGCTTATCAACAATAGGGTATTTGATTAATCTCTGAACATTGCTGCAAAACATATGTATGAGCAATTTTGAGGTGTCTTTAATCCATTATAAGTACTTTTTCTTTCTCGCAGAATCTGATATTTTTTATGTCTTTTTTCTAATGATAAAATTTGATATTTTTTGAAGAATAGTATATGTGATGTTAAAGGTAATGTAATTTATTATTTATAGACGAATGATGAGGATGGGCGTGAAAAATGCATCCTAAAATTGTGAACTACCAATTAAGATTGTGAGTATATTTTGACTAAATTTTCCTCCTTATGTTTTTTTCGTTTGAATGTCTATTAGTTGGAGATTTAGTCGGTAGTGTTCCTACTACAAATGATAAAGCGTAGCAATTTTTTCGGAAATTCTGACTAATCGGGTTTCGGTAGGAATTTAGTCAGAAATTCCAATTAACAAAATGTAGTCGCAAATTCTATTAAAAAATTCCAAGTGTTTGTGTTAGTCGAATCTATTAGTTAAAGTAGAGACATTTCTTTTAGTGAGACTGTCTCATATAAGAATTTTTATTTGAGTTAGACTAATCAAGAGACATATGATCCAGATCTAAATCGAGTCGGATTTTGACTCCATTTGACTCATGTATGCTATCATCATATATCATGTATGTCGTATTCTACAATATATTTTCTATATAAATCGAAAAAATAATAAAATAAAAGTACAATAAAATTAGAATATTGCCCCCTTTTTTATATTTATATTATATTATTATATTATATATTATATTTTAATTTACATTATATTATCATATTATATATTATATTATATAAAACTACTAAAATACTAAAAATTAACTTGTCACATTGTTCCGGCTGTTGAGAGAACAATCAACACTCTCAACTGTTGTGATGAGAATGTCTTTTAAGGTTCACAGTAGATATGAACCACTGGGAAGTTTAAGTCGCTTTCTGGGCTGTTTCACTATGTTCTCCTGCACAAGATAACAAACGAGGGCCGAGAGAGGTCTTCTGGGGGTCCTCCTCCGATGATTAAGTCAGTAAGGTCTTAAGAAGATTGCTGTTAAAGCTCAAGCGAATATTTTGTATGGGTTTTAGTGCAAAAAGATACGTTACCCTTGGTGATGCATGACATCGTGTATTTATAGTAGTAAGTCTTAGGAGAGAATCCCAAAACCCTAATGGTCGTTTTGGCTTTTATCTTGAATGGAATCTTTTGGGGATCAGTGGAGAGAGAAGTAGAGTATCTCGCAGGCCTATGTGGCATTTGGTGTTTGCTGATCTGTGTACCATGGTCCCCACTCTCTGTTTTTTAGTATATTTTCCAAGGTAGAGTACGAGGTAGGTGTGGTGCCTTACCTTATACGAGTGTTGACAACTTTTCCTAAGTACGGCTGCAGTTGTCTTACGCCACGTCATTATATTCGCTGTTATCATTCTGCAGGATTTATTTTCCTGCAGGTACTTATGTTCTTCTATCGCTCTGTAGGATTAATCATCCTACAGTTACTAATGTTCTTCTATCGTTCTGCAGGATTAACCATCCTGCAGGTACTTATGTTCTTCAATTGCTCTGCAGGATTAACCATCCTGCAGGTGTTTTATGCTTATTCTATCGTCCTGCAGGTATTCGAATTCCTCCTTCAGGGACTTAGGATTAGGGGTTATGTGTTCCAACACATACAAATTGCCCCTCAGGCTTGTTGGGTCATGGGAGAAGGAACCAACAGGTCTGATTCTAGTTCATGTTCTTCCTTTTGCGTTTTCTTCAGAGTTGGGGTGTCTATTTTTGCAAGTTTCTTTGAAAGAAAATTTTCATTTCTTTACTCGCCTTTTATGGAGATCTGGTGGTACTATCCCTATACATGCCCCCTAGTCCATGTGCTTTAGTAATCATGCTAAAGGATATGGACTATACTTGTTTGAAACTGCGTTAGGTTTGTATTCTCAAGATATCATATTTCAGGGTGATACTTGCAGGCGATATGAACCAGATGTTGTGTTTCAGGACGATGGCTCGTAGGACGATTTGATCGCTTTGTCAGGATCTTTTGGGATTTTAGGTTGCTTGGTTTTTTGTAGTGTTTATTTTAGGAAAAGGAGGCATGGATGTGACAGCATTAAATGATGCCCCTTTTTGTAATTTAACTTGTGACGAGAATTATTAGCTTGTTGAGGACACTTCGACACGCGTTTGGTTGATTTTCTCCAATTGTCTGCGAGCTAAGTCCTGTACTGACGCGTGGAGCCACTTGCGCTGTACTGTTTTGTTTTCCCGCCTATTTGTTTTCCTTTACTTTAGTAATTTCAAATTGCTTCTTAATTGTGACCATTCACTTTCTTATTAATAGTTAATGTCGAGGCATTTATTGAGAAATCTATAAATACCTCTTGGTTTTCCACTGCAAAACCTTTCTCGACTCTTGAATCTTTCTTTCTTCTTTAAGCAAAATCTTCGTATTTCTGCTATTTGTGATCTTGTCTTCTGTGTGTCGCTCTTCATCCGTATAATTTTCTCGTGACTCTTTGGTTCTCGTTTTCTTTAAGATAATGGGTAGGAAGAAGATGGCTACTGTTGCTACTGACTTGACTTTTGACTTCCACGTAAATAGGTCCGATGTACCGGTTCGTTGTCCATTCCCTCTAGCCGACAGAGTTGAGGACCCAGCTAGGGTTCCTCCCCGTTGGGTGAGGGCCGAATGGGAGCATCTCTACTGGGATGATGCCTTTCCAGCCTCAGCATCACTAGACCAGTCTTCTGAGGCTTCTATGACCTATAATTTACTGGAGGTGGATGAAACTGGGGGAAAGTTGCAATTTGTACTTTCCCCTCGGATTTTAGATATTATGGCGGAAGGACGACTACAATTTGTGGTGGAGGATAGATTCCGCCTGTCACGTGATCAAGGGTATGGGTGTCGTTTGGGGGAACCTGGCATGCAAGCACATCAAGTCATCGTCACCACTTCTCCATCCACCGATGTCTACATCCCGGTGAATTTGTATCACTTTGTTTTTGGGCTACGGTTCCCCATGCATTGGTTTCTGCAGAAGGTTTTGTGCTTTTACCAACTATCATTGAACCAGTTGATGCCCCAGGCCATAAGGAAGATCATTTCCTTTATATAGCACTGTGAGTACATGGGTTACCCACTAACCCTAGACTTGTTTAGGTCCTTGTTTAAGATTGAGCAAGGGGGAATAAACCGAATTATTCGGCCAAGGTAGTCAATAGGGCTACAATGGTTTTTCCTGACCTCCAGGATTTAAAACACTATTTTGACAGGATGGTGTGGGTGAGGGTCCCACTCACAACTGATCACCCCTATCGCTACAACCCACCTGTCTACTAGACCACCCCTATACTTCACCCTCCACTTACAATTGATGAAGTCAGGAGGTTGATTCGCCTGGAGAGATATGCTTTCCTCCACTTCCAGGGGTGGACAGAAAAGTCCATCGGGGCGGAGTACAATCATAGGTGGCTCTGCAACGAAGCTGTGTTGCGCAGGGAGCCTGCGTTGTCCTTGGTTGGGATGTCTACCTTCCTGGCTTCTGGTGAATATGATGAACCATTGCCTTTTCTTTCCTTTTGTTATCTTAAATTTGGCTTACTCTTTTTCCCTTTATTTTTCAGCAGAGTTTGGGGGTCAGGTCCATTATACTAACTTGGGCATCACTCCTTCCGGGGAGTTCTTCAGGCCTGGACCCCTTGAGTGTCCTGGAGATGGTAAGAAGAGGTTATCTAATGATTACCAGCTTTGGGACCAAATCTCCAAGGCTCCTGCTCAGGTTACAATGGTTGACTTTCATCAGCGTCTTTCTGATGATTATTATCAGGATTTGCTGATGGGCAACAGGGCGGTCGCCACTTTTGACACAGATCAGGTGGTGCCCCCTTGGAAGCATTGCCAACTCTGTGGAGTGGGTAGGGTCCCCAACTCCCAGAGCAACTTCCATGATGCGCTAGCTTGGGTGCATCCTGACTTTAACCTCCTGTCTCAAGAGTTTATGACAAAGCCTAGAGGAAGGGGCTGAGGTCATCTGCCTCGGTTATGCCGGCTCTTCCCGCTCCTTCTTCTAAGGAGGCTAGAGGGGCATCTTCTTCTAGGGCTCTTCCTTCCTTAGCCCCTGTCTCTAGGGAGGTGGCTGTTTTAAAGGCTTACCTCTGGCAGGGGTGAAGAAAAAGAGGAAACAAAGGGAGAATCCTCGTCCTGTAGGGGCTACGTCTCTTCCCGTTACAGATTCTTCTCAGGAGCGTAGCGTTAAGCAGAGACGTGACCTTGCCGCAACTATCTCTGCCAGTCTTGCATCTTCAGGTAATGACATTTTAAAGGTTTATGTCGACCTGCTTATATTATTTTCCTATAGTTTTCTTATTCTTTTCTCTTCTCTTCTCAGTTGTGACTAATGTCACGGCGGTTGTGATTGAGGTTCCCGCCATACCAGTCCCTCTGCCGTTGGTGAAACCGGCTGCCTTACAGGCGGCCCCGACGGTTCCGGCAGTTCAACCTAAGGGTGGAGCCCTCCCGGTGGAAGTCCTTGACTCATGCAAGGTTAGCTTCCCCTGTGATGAATTCGCCCACTTCGACACCTTTGTCGATGTTTTTGATGATGAGGGCGAAGGGTTTCTATATCCTGACTTGGCCACTGCAGGTTTGTGGACTATACTTTTGGTCGGTGGAAGTCTTCTTTTCTTTTTTTTTTTTGAATTATTCTAGGCTGACTCTTTCTTTAGTGTACAACTATGCAATTCCTTTCGCAATAGCCAAGTCTTCTCTTGAGGTAGAGGAGGCTATGGTGGAGGACGTGGTTGCTGAGGTTGTTGTTTTTGAAGCTACAGCGACTTACCTCGTCTCGGTCTCCGCTCCTGCTGCAACACTTGCTCCTGCTCTACGGCGACAAAGAAGCAGGGGTAAAGGCAAGAGCAGGGACAAGGGTAAGGATAAGGCCCCTGTTATAGTAGAGCAGAGACCTCTTTCACTTCCTTCTTCTATTAATCCTTCTTACATTAATTTTTATTTTTGTCAGAGAGGATGTACTTGGACTCGAGGCGGGACATAAGCACTTCGTCAGTGACAAGACCTATCACTGATGAGAATGTTTCTTCTGTCTTGAGGACTTGTCTCCCAGAGGAGGAGTCTTATGAGCCTGTAGGACTCCTTGCAACCGACAGGGAGGAGGTGATGGTGGCTCCCTCCCTTAGTCAGATTGAAAACGCCGTCAAACAGGTAACCTTCTCATCCTCTGCCATTTCATGCTTCTCCTGTTTTTATTCCTGCTGCTGACTATGGTTCATTTGGTTTTGCAGACTCTTCGGAGTCATTTTGTTAGAGTAGGCACAGCCCTCCATATGGAGTGGCTACAAATGCTGGAACAACTCAACCAGGCCCGGGTCCAAAATTTACGGATCTAGGCTATCCTCCAATTCAGAGAAAACCAATATCAAGACATAAAGTCCAGGTTTTCCCCTGTCGTTGAGGAGGTTTACGAGTTAAAGAAAAGGCTTTCTGAGGCAGCAGCCCCTCCTGAGCTAACACGAAGAATTCAAGAACTGGGGGCTCAGGTTGCTGCTAAGGATGAAACCTTAGCGAGCCTGAATACTGAGCTGGAGGCGGTGCATGCTGCTCACCTCAGGGATGCTGCCCTCTTAGAGGAAACTCAAAAAGAGAAGGAGCAGCAGGTGAGCAGGTGTAATCATTTTGAAGAGACCTACTCTCAGCTCCGGCTGGAGATGAGCCAGCAGAAGGAGAAGCATGAAACAGAGCTTGAGGGGCTCAGGGCAGAGATAAAGCGCTTAACCGATGAGCTATCCATCCAGAGCTGGGATAAAGCTGCCGCTGAGTCTCAGCTTCTAGCCCTACGGAAGAAACTTCAAGAGTCTTCCTCTTAATTGTCTGCTATGAGTAAAGAGGTTGATGAGCTAAGAAGTCAAATAGCTGGTCTTGAGTCAGAGCTGGACGTGAAAGCCAAGACCATTTCAGAGCTTGAAGGCCAGCTTGCATATCAATTGAAGGCTGTGCAGGATCTGGTGAAGACAATTGGGCCTCCTCCTCTTGTGGGTGGGACTTTTTCAAGTTTTCCTTGGTGTGTCAGGGCTTCAACTGATACATTTGGAGATGCTCTCATTAGAGCAGACACTGTTGAGAAGAGGGTTGCTGATCTAGAAGAGAAGAACAATGAGTTGCAGTTGCGCCTTTCTGAAGTGGAGAGGGATCTTGAGGTCTCCACGCTCCAGGTAAGCGAACACATTCTCCGTGCTAAGAGTCTACAGCTTGACCTAGAGGGTGCCAGGGAGGAGCTTGCTGCAGCTCGATCTGCTCTTAAGCTTGCTCATAAAAATCATAAGGAGCATATCGCAAGAGTTGACTCCTTTTACCAGAAGGACGCTGCTGCCAAAGCTAGGGTTATAATGCTCAATGCCTGCTACCTCCAATACCCTGACTTTGATTGGAGTGTTGTAAGGCGACATCTTCAGGCCCCAAAGATTGAGCGTAAAGTCATCCAGCTTAGGAAAAGTGACCCTCTTCTCCAAACTCCAGGAGGAGAGTCCCCTTCTCAGAAGCCTGCCTCTGCTACTCCTTTTAAATGACTTGCTTCTAGTTGTTTCAGCGCTCAGCTTCACCATTTTTGTATCCTTTGCATTTTTGTATTCTTTGATCTAGTTATATACTTTGTAGGCTTGTTTATTTGTACATTTCCACTTGTAAATTTATATACTGTAACTTTTGCAGAAATGATAAGTTTATTTCTACCTTCTATTCTCCGTTCTGTTGTCTAAATTTTTATTCCTTTCTTATGCTTCTGTATTTCTTTTGAAAAATCATTATAGTACTGAAGTATGTCCCACTAGCTCATATGTTTTAGATTTTCGCCTAAGAGATATGAGCTGGTTTCACTAGTGGAAAAAAACGTATTTGCTGCTTATCATTTGCTGCGGTTTTTGAATATACGCAGCAATAACTAGAAAAAAGAATTAGAAAAAAAAAGAACCCTTAATTGCTGCGGTTTTGTGCCTCGACCGCAGCAAATACACATGTGCACCTTCAATTGCTGCGGTTTGTTTCATGCCCGCAGCAAATATAGCTTGCAATTGCTCCGGTTCTTCACCACCCGCAGCAAATAACAAATAATCCTTAACCTTAATTGATTCAGCAGCATTAATTGCTGCGGTTTACCCTATTGACCGCAGCAAATAGGGTTCATAATATAAAACCCTTCAGCTTCTTCAAACTTTCCAGCTCCATTCCAGACTTCTTTACCACAAACTTCATTACCAGTTTACCACAAACATTCTTCAAACCCTTAAGCTTCTTCAAACTTTCCAGACTTCTTCAAACATCGAACATCATCATCTTCTTCAAAACAGCTGTTCCATTCCAGAATTCCCTCAAACTTCTCTTGTTCATTATCAAACTTCAAACATCGAACATTCTTCAAAACATTCTTCAAACTTCAAACTTCATTATCGAACATTCTTGTATTGTTCTTCAAGGTATTATTTTTTCAAGCTTAATTTAAATTCTTCAACTTCATTATGTTTTAGGGATTTAGTTTTTTTATACTAATTTTTTTTCATTGTATAGGTTATACACAACCCACCAAAACCCACGAATTCAAGGTATCTTTTTCATTTTGATTTTGTAAGTTAGGTTTAATTAGGGTTGTTATGTTGGAATTTGTGGTTGTTAATTTTATTGGTTAGAATGGCACTTTCGTGGTGCTTTTTAGGATCCTGGGTTACAAAAATCTATGCTTCCCTCCCTACAATTTTCGATTTAGATCAATCTACACTAATTAAAGTTTGTTTTCATTCCATAACCTAGAATTGTCAAAACTCAGTATATAAGTGAAAAAGAAGCGATTGATCTTCCATGTATGCTTGTGAAAGGGAGTCTATACACAGGCATTGATGAGGGGGCTGTGAACTTGATTAAATTTAGTGAAGGAAGGTAAGGGCTGATGCTGTTGTCTTTGAAAGTTATATTCATTGGGGTCAGGTTTTACTTTCTTGGCATGCTTTAAGTCTGTATTTATGAAGATTTAGTTCAATTCTCTTCTGTATGAATTGTGTTGCTAGTTATATTCATTGTGTTGCTAGTTCAATTCTCTTCTGTATGAAAGTTATATTCATTGTGTTGCTAGTTATGAATAGCATTGCAAGCTTCTTCCATGTACATGAACTTACTTAGTTATATTATAATTTACCTTGATAACAGTCATGGTTTCTGCCAATAGTTACACTTAGCTATTGCTCACCAAAGCTTATATTAACACTTTATTTGATATTACTATATGGATTGATAAATATCATTCAAAGAGCTACAAATTTCCGATTTTCATTGAATATAAATTCCATTCACCACATTTCCTTAGTTGATTTCATTCGAATCCAACGTAACATTGAAAATTATCACTTGGAAGTTGGAATTAAAACAAATCATATCATATATCATATAAAATATAAAATTGCTTCATGACAAAGCCACATAATTATTTCACATAAGAGCACAAGTTGTAGGGAATCGTGGTTTTACTTGCTCAGGAAATTTTTCAAGTGAAAATGATGCAGAAATGACTTCCTAAGGATAAGGGTTTCTTATTTTTAAATACAATAGCCTATCTCTACTTAGGTTGCAGAACAAGGTTTTGCATTCAGAAGAAGGAAAATGTATAAGTTTTACCTAGGATTGATAATTGATAAGCTTTAATGCGGTTGATTTAGAGATCATAAAAGCAGTTGATGACTACATACAGGTACTGGAGGCCATACAGCTGATGCTTGAATCCAGTGGAGAAGTAATAGCAGGCGGCTCTTTCTGTAACAGAATTAGAAACATTAAGTATAAATAGGATCACGGGAAAGCAAGCAAGAAACACAAGAAGCAAACAACTTTTGAGAGATAAATCACATTGTTCTGTAAGATATTATATTTTCCCTACTCTTTAAAATTTATGTGTTAATTTTGTTTTCAAAGCTATATCAATGTGGGTATTATGTTATCTAGGAGTACATCATAAGATTTAACACTTATAATAGCTTTGTGTTTACTAAATCTGATAGCTTTCTTTCTTTTTGGCACATAAATGCCCACAAAGATACTTAGTTATGTTATAGTAAGTCGACATTTTACATGTTCAAACAGTTGATTATTTACTCATCACCTTCTAAAGTTTACCTAGCTACGAAATAATTTGGAACCAAGTAATTAGCTTAGGCATGATGCTTTAGTGAGCAGGTAAAAACTGAAGTAGGACAAAGATATGGTCAGAAATACCAACCAATTTAGGGTAACAAGAGGAAAGTTTTGAGAGGCAAAATTTTCCAAACCCATTCATAGACAGCTTGCTATCGCCATCTGTATCTAACAGTCCTCAATGATAAGGCAGGTTCCAGCTTAAGACATCAACATGGCAAAAATGATCCTGAACTATGTGCCCGTCTACGCAATGCTACCAGTATGCATTGACCAATTTGTGTAAACAACATTTACTTAGACACACAACAATAACACGCTAACTAATTTTTTTTTTGCTGGAAATAGTTGGGAGTTGTTACAGCTGACAACAACTTTGAGAACCAGGATGACATCAAGAGACAATTATTGACCATTCAACAACACTGTGCTCTAGGTTATTGCTGAATTCTTGTCTGTGGAAGAAGTTGAGGATATCAAGGAAATGTTTAAAAAGATAGACACAGATGATGATGGGATCGTCACTGTTGAGGAACTAAGAGCTGGACTTCTTAAGCATGGTTCCCAGCTTGGAGAATTTGATGTACAAATGCTTAATTTTTGTAATTAGTATAGATTTTAATTACTATATAACTTTAATGTATATTTTATATATATATATATATATATATATATATATATATATATATATATATATATACATATATATATATATATATATATATACATATATATATATATATATATACATATATATATATATATATACATATATATATATATATATACATATATATATATATATATATATATACATATATATATATATATATATATATATATATATATATATATATATATATATGTACGTACATATTATTAATATTGGATTATTATTACAAAGAGATTTTTGGTGATTATTTGTGATTATCATTTGATTTATTATCATTGTTATTACAATGTACATTATTATTGGATTATTATGAGTATTAAAAGAAACAAGAAAAAAAAAATAGAGTTATTTGCTGCGGTCAGGGGCAAAACCGCAGCAAATAATGCCCCACTTATTTGCTGCGGTTTTGCCCCTGACCGCAGCAAATAACCCTCCTTATTTGCTGCGGTTTTTGCCCATGACCGCAGCAATTAATGCCTTTATTTGCTGCGGTTTTGAACCGCAGCATTTAAAAAAGGACATTTGCTGCTATCACTATTGCTGGGGGCCAAAAGCGCAGCAAATAGTGGCAAAATAACCGCAGCAAAAGACGTTTTTTCCATTAGTGTTTTGCTGCTGTCTCTTATAAAATTACTAATTATTCTAAGAGAGTAGGGTGTTGGGGACTGTTTTTTGTCTGCTTGGGGTTTGGGACATCCCCTTTAAGGTATAAAAGGTTTGTCCTGAAGAGTGTTGACCCAAGGGTCTTTAGCCTTTACTTTTTGGATTCTAAGACCTCCTTTTCAGGTATCAAAACGACTTTCCTATTGAGGTTCTTGATCCTAGAATTGGCAAAAGTCTAGTCTGATGGTTATCAGGACCCTAGTACCATACCTATACATTTGGGACTTTAACTGTTTCAGAAGTGTTTGTCTGTTTGGGATTCTGAACAATCTTATCAAGGTACTAGATGACTTTCCTGATAAGTTTTTGACCCAAGGAAAATAAGCCAAAATCATTCAAGTCTCTTGGCTTTGAAGTAACCTTTGGCAATATTTAGCTTTAGCTAAACAGTGACGTAAATCGAACTAGCCTGAATCTTCTTTTGGATAACACTCAGGACTTTAGGGTCTCTCTTAATTGAAAAGCTTTTGTTTCCATAGTTAAGGTAGCAGATTTCTTTGATCATGCTCTTCTGTTAAGCGACCTCTTTGGACTGTTACCTTTAGATTCTCAAGTTTGGGAGAATCCGTAGGTAGTATAAATGTCATCAGTATATAGTTGTACACAAAGTTAACTTGATTCATTAAAAGGTCAAAAAAGACCATATTCATTACAGTTGTGCTCAGATTACAGAGAAATCTAGACTACAGCGAAATTACACATAATATTTCTTCAGGAATCTAGAATTCCAGTTGTACTTGAATTCTTCTTGGCCAGGCTTTTTCAATTTGTAGGCTCCATGACCCAAAACTTGAGTTACAATGTAGGGACCTTCCCAAGTTTCAGAAAGTTTCCCATGATCTCGAATTTGTACAGCTTGGACATATATCAGGACTAGGCTACCATTTTTAGAGAAACTTCTTCTCGTACTTCCTCAATGAGCTCAAGGTCCAGTAACCTTGATACTTGATTTTCACTTTCTTCATAACATTGGGTACGCAGGGTTGGTACACCGATTTCAGCGGGAAGTAGAGCCTCTATGCCATATACTAGCCTGAAGGGAGTCTGTCATGTGGCTTCTTTGGGAGTAGTTCTGAGTGACCATAATACGTCATACAGGATCTCAGACCATCTACCCTTTGCTTCATCAAGTTTTTTCTTCAGCCCATTCAGGATTTGTTTATTGGCTGCTTCAGCTTGGCCATTGCACTGAGGATTACAGACTGATGAATATGCGACATTGATCTTGAAATCACTACGATACTTCCTTAAGGTATCACAATCAAACTGCTTTCCATTGTCCATCGTCAGGACAATAGGTATCCCAAATCTGGTGATAACGTGCTGGCATATAAAATTTTCAACTTTCCTGAAGGTGATTGTAGTGAGAGGCTCTGCTTCTACCGCTTGGTAAAATAGTCCACACCCACTATAAGGAATTTGACCCCTCCTGGGGCCACAAGGAAAGGCCCCAAGAGGTCTAAACCCCATTGGACAAAAGAAATTAGGTTGTGGATGAATTTTAGATCATTGGAAGGTGTGTGGATGCTAGGATCAAATTTTTGGCATTTCTCGCATTTTTCAACTACATTCCTTGCGTCTGAGAGGGCGTTTGGCCAGTAGTATCCTGCCCTGAACACTCTGTGGGCCAGGGATTTTGCCCCTTGGTGATGACCACAGACCTCTTCGTGGATCTCCCTCAGAATGTATTCAGCTTCCTCAGGGGTAACGTACTTCAGCAGAGGACCACTGTTAGCTACTTTAAACGAATCATTGTTGTTGATTGCGAATTGAGGTGCTAGGTTCTTGATCTTCTTGGCCCTGTAGGATCTATTGGCAGCTCACCCTCTTCTATGTACTTCAACATCTCTTCTATCCATGAGGGAAGATTTGATCTGTTGCGAAGACTGATGTGGCGTCTTCATGGATTACACTTCGTTGTTTTACTCCCACCAGAACAGATCTTTTCATCTCATGTTGGCTGGCACTTCCTAATTTGGAAAGGGCGTCAGCCTGCTCATTCTGTGACCTGGGGAGTCTCTCTACTTCAAAGCCTTCGAAGTGAGCAATCAGGCTTTTGATCTTTGCTAAATATTTCTGCATTGAAGGCTCTCTAGCCTTGTATTCCCCCAGTATCTGGTTTACGACCAATTAAGAATCCATCCTCAGCCTTACGTATTTTGCTTCCAAGGCTTTGCAGAGTTGCAGGCCTGCGATCGCTGCTTCGTATTCTGCTTCATTGTTTGTAGCTTTGAATTGGAACTTTAGAGCATACTCTATGGCCTTCTCTTCAGGAGATATTAAAACAACTCCAGCTCCTGCCCCCACATTTCTGGAAGAGCCATCTGTGAGTAGCTTGTTGGACTTCTTGAGTTTTGATGATGACTACACTTTATTTAAACAAATATGTTTTTAGAGATTGTGTGCAAGTCAATATCCGGTCGTGAGTATGATCGTTGATAGTACCTATGACTTGGTCTATGGAAATGTACGTGTCAAAAAGATCCAAAAGATGTTAGAAGAATATATCGCTTAGGATGTCAAATGTAGACAGAAGGTCTATTGTTCTCAAGTTTGATGTTCTAACAAAACTGGAAATTGGAGACAACACACTGTTCCTGGACCTAAGTCAGCTAAATATACGTCTACTGAAATTCTGTTTTTGATTATATTTTCTATTTTTAGTTGATGTATTAATTAAAGTTAATTTATTGCACTTATAAATTATTAAAGTTAATTGGCAAAGTATTTTCCAAATTTATTTACGTTTTTAATAAGCCTTTAGGAGTTATATTTAGTGAATAATTGAATTTACTAAATAAAGGAACAGTAACTGAAAATAGGAAAAAGGGAACTGTGTAACCAACCTGCCTATTTTTAGTAAAAAGGGGAACAGTAACCGTCTTTTCTATTGTTAGAATAACCGTCCCTTAATTTTAGTAAGTAGGTAACCATCTCTAATATTAGATAATAGGCAACCGTCCTTATTAATAGCAAAGCATAACCGTGCCTAAAATTAGTCTGAGTACCCGTGGTAATTATTGGAAAAAGGGAACTGCAGTTAATTTTAGTATATGGGAACTGTTGCTAAAGGGAACAGTAGCTATTATTAGTATATGGGAACAGCGGTTATTATTAGATAACCGTAGGCTTGAATTAGTACCTATTTTTAGAGACTAACCGTAGGTTGACTTGGATTTTAAGATCCACATTATTCTCCTTATTATTTGGGATAAGGGAATATGGTTGGTTTATTCCATTTTATTAGGGAATTTAGTTCTATAAATAGCACATTAATTCGCCTGTTCCTAAACACATCAACGTATGAGCTCTTTCATTCATGCGATTATTTTTGGAATTTTTACAAGAAAATTTATTTTAAAAACGCTAATTAATTTATAATATTTTCTTGTGCAACTTATTGATGTTATTTTAGAGAATTTTTATTCCTTTTTGTAAGGGTTTTTGAGTGATATTTGTAATTAGACTTGGGTGAGTCTAAGGGGGAATTAGATAGCTTTTGGAGAAGCTAGTGAAGAGTTTAGCTTTTAGTGAAGCTAAGTTTGTTGCTTTGAGTGAAGCAATAGTAAAGAGAGTTTGGCCTAGTTGATGCGCTTCGAGTGAAGTAAGGTGTTTAATGTAATTGTAACGAGTTGCCTTAAACATAGTGGAGAATTTAGAAATCCCGTGGGGTCGTGGTTTTTCCTTCTAATTAGGCCTAGAAAGTTTCCACGTAAAAATCGTGTTGTCTCTTTTATTATTTCGCTCTAAGTTTAAGCTTTATTTATTTTATTTAATTCCGCGAAAACAGGGCAAAAACGCTTAAACGTGTAACAACAACAATTCACCCCCCCCTCTTGTTGATGTTCCCATCTCTGTCTCAGTCTACATAGCTGCCAGACAAGAGCGTCTTTCTTCAGCTTAGGGTTGTGCGTGCATTCTGCAAATATATCAGCTAAAGCTTGTCCTTTGATAACAATTGTTGCTTGATATTTGATCCCGTACCCGTTAAGTTCAATGGCCCATTCGGCCAGTCTCCCAGATCACTCTATCTTGTCCAGGGATTTTTCTAGCGGTAGATCTAGTTAATAAAATCACCTGGTAGACGTCAAAATAAGGTTTGAGTTTTCTGGCTGCCACCACAACGGCGTAGGTTTTCTTCTCGATCAGGGAATATCGGGAATCTGCATCTAGCAGGATCCTGCTTACAAAATAGAATGGCTGCTGCACGTTTCCTTCCTCCCTGATTATTGCTGCGCTTACAGTAGTTTGACTAGCAGCAGCATACAGGTACAGGATTTCCCCTGGGACAAGTCTTGCCAGGGTTGGCAAGCTATGTAGGTGGTCTTTTAGTTCTTGGAAAGCCTTTTTCTGCTCATCTCCCCAAAAGAAATTCTTATTTCCACGGAGCACTTTAAAAAACGACAGAGATTTTTCTGCTGACTTGGCTATGAATCTGGAGAGAGTCGCCATTCTCCAAGTGAGCTTGATCACATCTTTTTTGAATTTTGGTTCCGCCAAGTCCAGAACAGCTTGCACTTTGGCCGGCTTCGCGTCTATACCTCTTTGAGACACCATGAATCCCAAGAACTTCCCAGCCTTGATTCCAAATACGCATTTCTTGTGGTTTAGTCTCATATTGTGTATCCTCATGTTTTCAAAGGTCTCTTTGAGATCAGGGATGAGATTTTCTTCTTTCTTGCTTTTGACGATTGAATCGTCTACGTAGGGATGGTCATGGGTCCAGGACCCTGTTGGACTCGCTCCGGACCCGCCCCTTTTTTAAAGGTCTGGGTCTAAATTTTTGAAACCCATCGGATCCGGGTCGGATTTGGATCCAAAAAATATTTGACGGGTCCGGGTCCGGGTCCTAAGGTGAAGACCCGGAACCTAATTTTTTAAATTTTATATTATGAATTTCTGATTTTTAAATTCTAACATTAATTTTTTTTTATTAATATATAATAATATAATGCCTTGGGCCCTTGATCAGTTCATTAATTGATTCACTTGATTGCCTTCTCAAGTTCTCATTCTCAATCCAGTAACCCTAAGTCCCTAATTTTTTTCTCATTCACTTGATTCACTATGTTTCTCATTTAGTCTTTTATATTTGATTTTTAATTATGTATTTAGACAAGTGTTTTTACGTTTTAGTAATTATTTTGTATTTGAATTTTATGGACTCGAACAAGTGTTTGCAATACGATAATAAGTTGCTCACAAAAATACAAAAAGACTCACAAAAGGTACACTTTTGACAAATTAAAGAGGCTTTGTATAAGACCCATTAAGGACCCTAGACCCGTCAGATCCGTAGGGTCTGGGTCTGGGTCTGAAAATTTTGGACCCTAAGGATCCGGGTCCGGGTTTGGATCCCTAAAAAATAAAAGGGTCCGGGTCCGGGTCCGGGTCTGGGTCTGGCCAGACCCGCTCCAGACCCGCTCCAGACCCGCCCCATGACCATCCCTACGTCTACGTACACTTTCAGATTTCTCCCCCTCTGGCTGGCAAATATCTGGTCCATTAACCTTTGGTATGTGGCACCTGTGTTCTTTAAGCCAAATGGCATCATTTTGTGGTTGTAGACTCCCGCTGTGCAAATGAATGCAGTTTTCTCTTTATTAGCGGGGTCCATGAAGATTTGATGGTACCCTAAGAAAGCATCCATGCAACTAGGGATGGCAATGGGTATTGGACCCGACCCGGATCCGTGGATCCGTATTCGTTTTCACGGATCTAGATCCTTAAAAATGGACCCGGCGGATCTGGAGGACCCGTTTTATTTTTTATATATTAATTTTATTAAATATATAAAATTTTTTAATTCTAATTTTTCCCTTCCAGACCCCAGTACTCCCTCCCATCAAATAGAGAAAAATACCCAGCCTAGGCACTCACAATTCACGAATCAAGTGCATTTGCCTCCCTTCTATTCTCACACAAACCCTAATCCCCAAATCCCATTCCTAACTCTCACGGCCACGGCTACGGCCCATGGCTCCTCTCTCCTCACAGGCGGCCTCCTCATAGCCACCGCGGGTTCCCGACACGGTCTTCTCTCTCCTCCTCACAGGCGGCCGGTGCATTTGAGGGTAATAAACCTTAATTTTGATTTTTTTTTCCTACAGTTCTTTTGATTTATGTTGAGTTTAGTGGTAGATTTATGTTGAGTTTAGTTGTTTTGATTGAGTTATTTTTTATGTTGAGTAGTTTTTGATTATTTGAGTTTAGTTGTTTTGATTTATGTAGAGTTTGGTTATTTTGATTGAGTTATTTTTTATGTTGAGTATTTTTTGATTTATTTGAGTTTAGTTGTTTTGATTTATGTAGAGTTTGGTTGTTTTGATTGAGTTATTTTTTATGTTGAGTATTTTTTTGATTTATTTGAGTTTAGTGGTAGATTTGTGTTGAGTGTAGTTGTTTTGATTTATTTGTGCTGATTTATTTTGTTTTTATCACATTAAATCCAATATTCCAATTGTTGACTAGTAATTAGTAAATTTATCACTGTGTATTATTGAGTAAACGGATAATCAAAATGATGGTGGTTCTAGTCAACCTACTAAGGATCATATTCATGAATCATATGGGGAATTTGAGGGTAATGTTGATGTTGAGATTGAGAATGAATCTATAGAACAAAATAGTGCTAAAAGTAAGAAATTAACTTCAGAAGCATGGACTTATTTTGACCTTGTATATGTGGATGGTGTACAAATGGCAAAATGTAAGACTTGTAAGAAAACACTTTCCTACAAAGGGAGTAGTGGAACTTCACATCTTCTTAAACATGCTAAAAAACATGTTCAAGTAGACAATTAAACCTTGAAGCTAATCAATCACAATTAAAAGTGAAAAGAGAAATCGGTGGATCTACTTAGCAGTTAATTAAAAGCCAAAGAAAGTGGTTTTTGATCAAGAAGTATCAAGGAAAGAATTGATGAAAATGGTGGGAATGCATGAGTATCCTTTATCAATGATTGACCACATTGGTTTTAGAAATTTTGTGAGGAGTTTAAATGACAACTTTAAGATGATTTCGAGAAACACACTGAAAAATGATGTGATAAAAACGTACAACACCGAGAGGAGCTCTCTTAAAGTCTTGCTGGAGCATAATGTGGGTAGAATTGCAATAACAACTGACATGTGGACTGCCTCTACTCAAAAAAAGGGGTATATGGCTGTGACGTCACATTTCATCGATGAAGAATGGGTTTTACATAATAGAACTCTAAGGTAATTTCTTTTCCTTTCATTTAAATTTCATTGCTATTGAATTTTTAATTATTTATGTGAATTTTATTTAAACTTGAATCCATGTTGGTGTGTGAATTTTGTTTAGATTTTGTTATGTTCCATATCAACATAACAAAGGGGTTCTTGCCAAGATATTATTAGATTGTTTTTCTCAATTCACCTTGGAAAATAAAATCTCTTCTATTGTTGTTGATAATGCTTCCACAAATGATGCAATGATGAATGTCTTGATGGATAAATTAGAAACTAGTTCTTTAATATTGGGTGGAGATTTTTTGCATATGAGGTGTAGTGCTCACATTCTTAACTTGATTGTGAGAGATGGTTTAGATGTCATTGAATGAAAGTTCACCTGTGGAAACACAATTTGAGGATCTTGGTGATAAGGATGATTTTGCTAGGACTAAGAGACAAAAAATTGATTATGTGCCCATTAAAAGTGAAATTGATCAATACTTAGAGAGTCGTACTTTGCCGGAGGATAATGAATTTAGAATACTTGCATGGTGGAAGAAAGACCAAAGCTACCTAACTTTAAGAAAAGTTGTCAAAGACATTCTTGCAATTCCTGTCTCATCGGTTGCTTTGGAAAGTGCATTTAGCACGGGTGGAAGGGTAGTTAGTGTTCACCGTTCTAGGCTTCATTCTCAAACAGTGGAGGCTTTGATGTGCTTGCAAAATTGGATGGTTGATGATCTCAAAGGTAATTTATACTAATTTGCACATTTAGTCTATTTTATACTAACTAATGTAATTCTATTTTTCGTTATTGAAGTTAATTTTGAAGGAACTTATGTTTGTTCAACTATCAATGAAGATGGTTAGGATGTGGAAACAAAATGGACATTCTTGATATGGTATTTATTTTGCGTTATAAATTTATAATCTTATATTTAAATTTTTTTAAATTGCATCTATTAATGAGTTTTTTTTGGTTTGTAGGATCTTGATGATGTTAGTGTTGAAGAATTTTCACAAATTCGGAAGATTGGATGATTAAGAACATGAATGATCGACTTTTGTTAATTATATTAAGTTATTTTGAATGAAAGATTATGTATCGGTATGTTTATTTATGTAACAAACAACTTTAATTTGTTCGTTGGATATTTTCAAGATAATTTTAAGTTGTATAATGTTTTTTTGGGTGATCGATTGTGAAATTATACATATTATTATCATTAGTCTATAAATATAACTTTATTGCAATCTTAACACCATTCAAAAATACAAAAAAAAAAAGAAAAAACAAGTCAGACCCGTTTTGGACCCGGATCCGGTACTGGCTCCGTAGTATCCACGGATCCGAATCTGGGTCTTGCAAAACTGGACCCGCGGATCCGGGTCCGGATCTAGATCCAGTTCTTGAAAACGGATCTAGATCCGGGTCCATCTGGACCCGGTTCAGACCCGACTCGTTGCCATCCCTACATGCAACAGAGCAAAGCATGTCATTAGGACATCCCTTGTTCAGGTTGGTGAAGTCTATACACATCCTCCACTATCTTGTTGCCTTTGATACCAGCACAATGTTGGCCAGCTATTCAGGATATTGGCAGGGTTCGATGAACCTTGCCTCCAGAAGTTTCTATACTTCTTCTTCGACTGCTTTTTTTTTTTCAGGAGCCATGCTCCTCTTTTTCTGTTTTACTGGTTTTGACCCTTCAATCACATTTAGCTTGTGAGTGATGGTGGCAGGGTCGATACCAGGCATATCTGTCGCAGACCATGCAAAGAGGTCTGCATTTTCCTTCATTAGGCTTACTAACTCAGCCTTAATTATTGGTGATAAGGTCTTCCCAACCTTGATCATTTTATCTGTCCCTTCAATGAGGGGTATCTCTTCCAGTTCTGTCTCCTCAGGCTCTAAAGTCCTGTGAGTTAGGACTGTGCCTGGATCCTTCACCATCTCTTCTGTACATACTCTCTTATTTTTCTCTCCTTCTCTTCTGGGCTTATGTTTGGGGGTCCTGACAGCTTTAATCATGTTGCAGGTCCTGGCCATTTGCTGACAACCTCTGGCCCTCCCCACCCTTCCATTTTCTCTTATAAACAGGAGTGTTTGATGGAAAGAGGAAGGGATGCCTGTGATGTCCCCAAGAATTTCCTGCTCAAGATGCAGTTATACCTTGTCAGGGCGTCAATGATGTAGAACTCCTGTGGGGAAGTGACAGTGATTCCTTTCTTGTCCTGGATGGTTACAAGAAAGGTAACTTTCTCTTTGGATCTCATTGATTCCCTGAGAAGCCAACTATAGGAGTTGTTACTCTCACCAAGTGTTGCCCTCCAGCAACCATTCTGTCCCAGTAGCTCTTATATATAACATTCACTTCTGCCCCTGTGTCTATCAGGACTTTATAGACAGGTTTCTCTGCTATATCCATTACCATGACTAAGGGATCAGAGTGGGGATAAGAGACTCCCCTACAATCTTCCCTTGTAAAAGTCATGTCAGGGAAATCTGGTGCTCCTGTTTCTTCGTGGACTTTGAAAATCCTGGCTGTGGGTTGGGTTACAGCCCTCAGATGTGCTTCTCCGTCTGCTAAGCCCCCGGATTTTACGAATCTCACGTAGATCGGGGCTTTCTTTTGTTTCTTGGCTTCTGTTTCGTCCTAGCTTGGGCCAAAATTCCTCTTATTCTCAACTTCAGTCTGACGTTTCTGTTCATCGTTCAACTTCACATAGTTTTTGAAACAACCCCTCTGGATCAGGTCCTCCAGATTATTTTTTAGGGTCCAGCAGGATTCAGTGGAGTGTTCTGGGCTTCCATGAAAGTTACAAAACTGGTTTAGGTTGTTTCCTGGCCTGCGGGACAGTGGGGGTCTTTCCCATAACTTGGAGCTCTGGTGAAGATGCCTCATCCTTGTGATTTCTTTTTTCATCAGCCCCTTTTCCCCCTGCTCCTTCTATCCTGATCGTTCTAGGAACGAACAAGGTATGATTCTTTATTGTGACTGTTGTTGTTGTTGTTGTTGTTATTATGGTTCTTTTTTCTCATGTCTTTCTCCTCTAAGGCTAGCAGCAATGTATCTGAAATTTTCTGAGGCAGTGAACCTCTCTGCTCTTTCTCTAATGTCATCCATGTTGTGAATGTTAATCCACCCATCGTCTTCTTTGAATCTTTTGTCATCAGATCTATCATCATTCAATCCTGACCTGAAAGCCAGGAGAATGATGGAATTCTCGAGTTTAGTGATTGTCAGGCATTCTGTGTTGAACTGTGCTATGTATTCATTCAGGGACTCCTCTTTTCTTTGTCTGCACTTCATCATCTCGATGGATTGCTTGGGTCGCCTAACAAACGGCGCATACTGACCCATGAATCTTGCAGCCAAATCATCAAAATTGGTAACAGAACCCTCAAGAAGGCACTGAAACTAGGTTTGAGCGAGGCCTGTCATGGTCAGTGCGAAGTTTTTGCACCAGGAGGCGTCACTATGAGCCCCGAGGGACATATGTCCCTGGTAGGCATTGAGATGCTCTGTAGGGTCTGTGCTCCCATCGTACCTCACATATCCAGGTAATTTTACTTGATCAACTAGCACATTGACTATCTCAGGGGAAAATGGTGAAGTGCTTGGTATCCTGCATGTTGCTACTTCCTTGCCCTTCTCCTGCCTACTCAACTCAGCGTGCGAATCTTTTCTTCCGCGAATCTTTTCTTCCTGCTCTCTCTTCATCGACCTCTCTTAGTCTGATTTGGCTTTGGGTAGATTTTCCCTCTTGCCTGACAATTCCTTTCTTTTCTCTACTTTCATGTCCCTCAGACCAAGAAGTCTGAGTGTGACATGGCATCCTGAGTCTTAGCTCAAGGTCTTTTTTGACAGCTTCTCTCTGTGGACCTAATCTCTCTTTGATGTTAGAGCCTTTGGGTCCCAGCCTGTTCTGTATTCCTCTCTTCCGCCCTGAAGATGCAGCTGACTCTACTGGCATGTAGCTTTTCAGGCTACTCTGAGCTTCCTGTTCACGAACAAAGTTGATTCTTGTTTGGCTCTTATTCTGAGCATGAGAATCCGCGATGTGTGGTTGAGAGCCTAATCTTTGCCTTGCAGAGACGATTCTGGGTCCCAGTCTATCCTTTATGCTGCAAGTTTTGTGTCTCGCTTCCCCATGCTTAGCGGCATAGGGTCTTCTTTCTGTCTTATCCTCCTCGTACGGGGGATAAGGAATGGGACTGCTCAAAGCAGCATGCTTTGGCGGTGGAGTTATCACTGGGTTGCTTCTCGCTGCAATGATTAATTGTGTTCATCCGTGTGCTAATGTAGCTATTTCTTCTGATGTTTGTTGGACCTCTTGAGTTTTGATGATGACTACACTTAAGCAAATATGTGTTTAGAGATTGTGTGCAGGTCGATATCCGATTAATTGTGATCGTTGATAGTACCTATGGCTTAGTTCATGGGAATGCACGTGTCAAAAGGATTCAAGGGATGTTAGAAGAAGTATATCGCTTGGGATGTAAAATGGAAACAGCAGATCTACTGTTCCTAAGTTGGATGTTCTAGCAAAACTGGATTCTGGAAACAGCGCATTGTTCCCAAACCAAAGTCAGCCTACGTTAACTAATAAATTCTGATTTTTATTTTTTAGTTAATGTATTTAAATTAATTTGATGCATTTATTTATTATAGTTAATTGGCAAAAAGTTTTTCTAAAAATTCTTTACGTGTGGTTTTCTAAAAGTAATCCTTTATTTTAGGATCTATTTTTAGTAAATATTGGATTTGCTAAAAATAGAACTAGCAGTTGTTGAATGGGTCTTAGCTAATTATTCTTAACCGGTCTTTATACCTATAAGTTAGCAAAAAACCATTCCTAAGTATAACCGTTTCTATTAATAGCAAAAACGTTCCAACAGTTAGTACTGGAACAGGAACTATTGCTGAGAAACTGCTGCTTAAAGGAACAACGGTTATTATTAGGAAACAGCAGTTATTATTGCTTTAACCGTATGTTTGATTTATTCAAGGACTTATGGAAATAACCGTTTGATAGTGCAATCCACATTTTTCCCATGATCTTTTGATAGGGAATAATGGATTGGAATATTTTTCTATTTTCAGAGATTTTATTTTTTATAAATAGCTAATGAACTCGGTTGTTCCAAGCGCATGCATTGAAAAAACGTATAAACTTTGTTATCTTTCATGCGATTATTTTTGGAAATTCTACAAGAAATATTTTGCTTTTCAAATTGCCAATTAATTCATAATATTTTCTTGTGCAACTCATTGATTTATTTTAGAGAATTTCATTCCTTTTGTAAGGGTTTTTGTGAGTACATGTAAATAGACTCGGGTGAGTCTAAGGGGGAATTAGATAGCTTTGAGTGAAGCTATTGGGGAGTTTAGCTTTTTGTGAAGCTAAGTTTGTTACTTTGAGTAAAGCATTTTGAGAGAGAAGAGTTGGCCTAGTAGATTCGCTTCGAGTGAAGTAAGGTGTTTATTGTAATTGTAACTAATTGCCTTAAACATAGTGGAGTTTTAGAAAT
Source organism: Amaranthus tricolor (assembly GCF_026212465.1). NCBI lineage: Eukaryota > Viridiplantae > Streptophyta > Magnoliopsida > Caryophyllales > Amaranthaceae > Amaranthus > Amaranthus tricolor. The sequence goes on from NC_080049.1 coordinate 22,805,285, forward strand.
CCCGAGGGGTCGTGGTTTTTCCTTCTGTTTAGGCCCAGAAGGTTTCCACGTAAAAATCGTGTGTTTATCTTTTATTATTTTGCTCTAAGTTTAAGCTTTATTTATTTTACTCAATTCCGCAAAAACAGGGCATAAACGCTTAAACTAGCAACAACAACAATTCACCCCCCCCCCCCCCTCTTGTTGCTGTTCTCGTTCCTAATTGAATCAACAATGTTAATCCTCCACTAGAGGGGAGCGTAAACTTTGGTTTCGTGAGAGGTGGAGCTTTCACTATAGAGGTTGTCGCTTCGTCTTCTGACTCTTCTACATCCATATCCTTAAGAGGGTTATGAACGGGAATAGGGTTTCAGTCTGGTTCATAGTGAGGGTTTTGGTCACTAATGAAACGTGGTTCTTGACTTTGTTGAGGGTTCAAGGGTCCCCCAACTTCGGTTTTTCGGCCTTCGCCCGATTTGGATCGACGGTTTTATTTTGGGTTGTTCATTTTTGGGTAAAGTTTGTGGTTTGTTTGAAAGTTATGTGAAACGTAGTTAGAAAGAACCTACACCCTCCTTCTAGCGCCAAATTGTTCCGGCTGTTGAGAGAACAATCAGCACTCTCAATTGTTATGATGAGAATGTCTTTTAAGGTTCACAGTAGATATGAACCACTGGGGAAGCTTAAGTCGCTTTCTGGGCTGTTTCATTATGTTCTCCTGCACAAGACAACAAACGAGGGCCAAAGAGGGGTCCTGGGGGGTCCTCTTCCGATGATTAAGTCAGTAAAGGTCTTAAGAAGACTGTTGTTAAAGCTTAAGCGAATATTCAGTATGGGTTTTAGTGCAAAAAGATACGTTACCCTTGGTGATGCATGGCATCGTGTATTTATAGTAGTGAGTCTAAGGAGAGGATCCCAAAACCCTAATGGCCGTTTTGGTTTTTATCTTGAATGGAATATTTTGGGGATCAGTGGAGAGAGAAGTAGAGTATCTCGCAGGCCTATGTGGCATTTGGTGATTTGCTGATCTCTATACCATGGTCTCCACTCTCTGTCTTTTAGTACATTTTCCTAGGTCGAGTATGAGGTAGGTGTTGTGCCTCGCCTTATACGAGTGTTGACAACTTTTTTTGAGTACGGCTACTGTTGTCTTACGCCACATCATTATATTCGTTGTTATCATTCTGTAGGATTAATCATCCTACAGGTACTTATGTTCTTCTATCGCTCTGCAGGATTAATCATCCTACAGGTACTAATGTTCTTCTATCGTTCTGCAGGATTAACCATCATGCAGGTACTTATGTTCTTCTATTGCTTTGCAGGATTAACTATCCTGCAGGTGTTTTACGCTTCTTTTATCATCCTGTAGGTATTTGAATTCCTCCTTCAGGGTCTTAGGATTAGGGGTTACGTGTTCCAACACATACAGATAGCCTTAGAATGAGAATGTTCCCTCTAAACTTTGAAGGTTATCTTGATAGTTCATGTTATTTAATAATGGAAAGTTCAATGTGGTAGACAAATTTTTATCAAATAATCCATGTGGTGACCTTAATCTTTTAATATTTATATGTGATAGACAAAATGGGAGTTCTTTTTGTTAATTTTACGCAATTTTTATCCAACGTAATGACAATATTTTCAAAAAACAAACATCGTAGTCACCATAATTGATCACAAATTCCAAATTCAGTCAAAATAAGTATTTAATTTAACAAAAAAACTTAATATTTTGTCTACCAAATGAAAAAGTTAGAAGTTTAAGGTCACTACACAGATTTAAAAAAAAAAAGAATATTTGTGAAAAAACAAAAAACTCAAAATCACCATTCCTTTACTAAATTTTTAGACTTATGCAATTCAATAATTTAATAGCTTACTAGTATAAAAATTCGTGTTATACACAAAGTTATTCACATGCATATACATGTGAATATAATTATTTTTCTGTAAAATTACAAGATATTAATCTCCATAAAAAAGATTTTCAACATTATATATCTAAAATTTGATTGTCTTTCATGATTAATAATTCTTAGTTAAAATTTTATTTGACATCAATGATTTTTTTTTTTTTTTGTTTTTTTAATCATTTTTTACTGTTTTAGATTTTTTTTCAGCTAACAAATCAAAAATAATTATTTCCTTCAATCATACCAAATCACATCCAACTAAATTATACAGTATTATAGTATACTAATTATTAAGTAAAATCCTTAAACGTGCAACTTTCCTTATATAATGGAAAACACATTTATTTTTAAAGACCTATGTTTTATTTTCCGCTCCATGTTTCTTAAATTTTGCGACAGTCCTATTAAAAAGTATAAATTTCATAAAACAATCGGCTAGTCTTTTGAGAGACGTATTGCAAGTCCAGCCCATTAAAGATTAAATATTTACTTACCGTATTTTTAATGTCTACTTACATTATTTTTAACGCTTACTTATCGTATCCTTAATGCCTACTTTCAATATATTAAATGTCTACGTAGATCATTCTTAATACCTACTTACAATATTTTAAAAAATACATAATGGACTGACCCAATTAAAGATGGTTTCTTAAAGAGACCGTCTCTCACAAAATTTTTTATAAAATAATTTTATAAATTTAATTAGATTTCATATTTTAGATAGGGCTTCCACATAATCATAAGTCAAATGGGCCAACATATTGGCCATATCTAATGGTCTCGTGACCCCTCCCTTATGATAAGGTCAAGTGATTAACGTTTTACAATTCTTAATTCTGCTATTCAAGGAATTAGTATAGTCAATATAAAAGTACATAAATAATATGCATGTTATATAAAAATCAATTTCATTAAATTAGAGCATGTGTAAATAAAATAACATGAAAAATTGTCCAGAATGATCCTATCTATAGCTTATCTTTTGTGAATAATTCTTACTATTGATTATTTCTAAATAATCCAACCTTTATATATTATTTGCTGACAGCACCCATTTTCACATTTTAACTGGCTATTGTAGGTACCTACTAGCCACTACACTCATTTCTTTTTCCCCCTTTATGGTAGATCTTACCTTACTCCTCTTTGGTGGTAGGTACCTATAATAGCCGATTAAAATATAGAAATGAATGTTGTCGTCAAATAATATACAAAGGTTGAATTATTTAGAAATAATAAATAATAGAGATTATTTATAGCAGATGGACAATAAATAGACTTATTCAGAACAATTTTTTCTAAATAATATGCATGTTATTTAAATTAGTCCTCAGCCGATCTTTTAATAAAAAACATGCATGATGCATATCTACATGAATAACAAAATAGAGTAGTAATGTATACGTATTGATGGTACTTAATATTATTTGTGCCTTTGACAATGTCAAATTATAGAAATTTCTAATTCATGAGGTAATCTGCAATTATAGATCTCTTACTAGCTATTTAACGATGATGCACAATATATTTCGGTTTTGTTATATGTAGTGGCCGATTATAAATGACCATAGATACAATTTGGAAAAAAAAGTCAAATAAAAATTTTCAATTAGTAAAGTATAACATAATTTTATTATATAAAAATTTGTATCAATGGGTGTCATTAATGGTTATTATTTTACTTTTAGTCTTTAAAGTTGTTTTCTACATGTTAGAATCATATAATTTATTACTTTTATTGTATAATAGCATAAGACAGTTTGATTGTTAGCATGTAACACCCCAGAATTTCCGACCCCTTGTACGAAACCAAAACCGTAAAGGACGGGAGGAAATTCGGGTGTTAATAAAAGAAAGGAAAAGAATTTGGATAAATGTTTAAATATTCACATTAAAAAGGTGAGTGAAAATTTCGGCAGCATCTGCCCTAAAACTGTGCGCCTTTGTAGAAAAATAAAAGTTATTTAGAATCTAATAAAGTAAAGGCATCAACGGCCTATCAAAACTATATCACGGCGGAATGATTCGTCGCCGGCTTCTCAAATCAACATGCCATGCATGGATCGTGGTTCCAGTATCAACGCTTGCGTTTCAAAATGACTTAACTTCTTAAAACCATACAAAGCTATAAACTACGCAGCGGAAATACAAATATACAAGAGAGGACACGAGGCCTCATATCAAAACATATACAACCAAAGTTTACAAAAGATAAACAAGAGCTACAAAATCAAAAGATAACGATATGATACAGGTTATGCTTCGCCCTAATCACTCTCCCCCAATGCAAGGCAATGCAAAAGAAACTCCAATACCTGCTATGCCTATCTATGATCCTCCTGCTGCTCAACATTAGACCAAAGGCCAATGTGTCATAGCAGGACCATCATAGAAAGTCATCAATAATCAACATAAACACAAACATGTACATGTTTGTAACTAGCATCAAATATAATAAGGCCAACTACTAGATAACATTATATTATAAAACAACATAAGATGATTTCATAAGACACAAGCACAGATAATAACCGTTTATCGGCCACTTATACTTTTTAATCTCATTACGTTCTTTCCAACCCGAACCATGTGTTCTTGGGTAGAATGTAGGTCTTCACGCTTCTCTTTTCAAAACATAAACTCTTGCAAAACACACATAGTATCAACTCAACCAAGGCATTAACAGAATACCTAACACATGACTTTATAGAGCTTGTCTATCTTAAGGTAAGTGTGATCATAGTCTGTAATATCCTTGAGGTAACTTAACTTAGGCACAATTCTCACTAGCATAAACTATTCTATCAATGAGTAGATATTCTATCAATGAGTAAACGTTCTATCAATATGTAAGCTTTCTATCAAATAATGAACCTTCTATCATTAAATAACTTTCGAACAATGTATAAACTTTCTATCACTGAATAACTTTCTGTCAGTGGATCTTTTCTCTACTTCCTAGCATAGTGACACAGCTAAGGGTGATATTAGCCATCCGGCGCTCATGGCAAAGTATGAGCTCATGCCCCCTCCAGCTGACCCTCTTGGGTCCTACCTTTGGGAAAAGTAACACAATGGGGTACTAAACCAGTGAAGAGGCCACCATATTGGGGTTTCCAAGGCCCGCATGGTAACACCTCGGTCAAGGGGCGGTATCGGCCATCCGGTGCCCAATTACAAAAGCATGCTCATACCCCCCTTACAGTGATCCCGCCAGATCTCACCTAGGGGACTACTAAATCAACCGGACATAATCCAGTTGAGTCACGCCAGCTAATCATAATCTAATACTTTATCAGATGGGAATAACTCCCACTTTCGACTATTAATGAGCGCCCTGGGATAGCAGCACGCCAAAACCCACTGAGCCACTCAACAAAATATGAAATTCACCTATAAAGGAGTCATTCAAACTCCAAGTAAGGCATAATCCAATTCTTAAATAAATAAGGGGGTGGTCCCCGCCTCCTACTAACACTCTCATTCTCTATAACTATTCTAAGCGCAAGGATTTCATAGTCGATAGCTTTTCGTATAAAGTGTATTCACTAGTACCTCATAGTTTCGATAAAATGCATACTATCACAATAAACAATAATGTCATAAAGAAAATTGTATATAAGGGCTTGTTACTGCGTTTACATACCTGTAAGCGTCACTGCACGATCAAAAGACACAAAATCACCCAACTAAGGCTCTACTTTCCTCTTATGAAATGGGCACCTATATAAGTCATGAGTAGAACTAATAAGTTCCCTTAACTACTTTGCCATACCAAACTAAATTCCCAAGTAACCACTATCACCCATTCAACATGAGTTTTCGATTATCCTAGCACGCACACAACTCATTCAATACAAGTCAAAATCATTAACTCAACACAACATAAGTCTTCCCATCAATTTAAGAGAAAAAGGATCGTGTGAGTCGTTCCTTTACATCAACCAATTTGAGTTATATCGATCCACGTTACTTTAAGATAACATATCAATTCACACTTAAATCTTGCAATGTTAATGTAGTGCTAATATGATAACAATGACGAATCTTAATGTGAATCACATCGCAATATTATCTATTAATATTCTTCAAGGTTAGAAAGAACTATAATCAAACATCATAACAAGTAACTTTAATAATTCTCAACAAGTTGACACTATGTTTATAGCCTTACTAATATTATTTACTTATAACTTCAATAACCTAACAAGAGTACTTGTAATCAACATTAATACTTTCTTTTACTTCAACAAGGCCAATTAAAATTACCATGCCTAACGAAACTCCAATATTCAACACAAATAAAGTTTCTCATGTACTAAGACATCATCAAAATAGCACACAACCATTATTTTCATCCATACTTCAAACTCTAAGTCATAAATATGTTCAATTCATCAACACACTCTTACCCACAAAATACAAGTTCAACACTTTTCATTCATATTTCTAAAACCTAATTCATAAGTGAATTCAAGTCATTAATCAAATTCTCACTCATTGCAAGATTGAATAACAACCATACCAAGTTCAACCCTTTTCTCATAAACTTTATAAATTTCAATTGGAAATAAGATGAAATCAATAAGAGAAAGGAGATGGCTCACAAAAATAAATCAGCAAAAGGGTGAAGAAGTGAGAGGAGGTCGTGGAGGTGGTGGCACAGGGCCAAAAACCGGCTGCCTAGGTCCTGTTTGCTGGCGGCAGGCTGAGCAAGGAAAACTACTGCAGCCGTGACTCCTTGTGGGGAAGGGAGGCTTTCCCTGCTGCGGTGGTTGCTCACGGTAGAGGGAAAAAGGCAGGCGGCCTGTGGTGGTGGTGTGCCGGCTGTGGAGGAGGAGATAAAGAGGGAAGAAGAGAAGGAGAAAGGTGGGCGGTGTAATTTCTTTGTGAGTGAAAGAAGGAGTACTCACAACCCTAATCCATCCTTTTATTTTATTTATACACTTATTTATTTATTTATTTACCTAGGTTCATCTTCTTGCGAGGCCCAACTAAGAAACTCACCTTCGTGTGCTCACAAATTTTAATAAAATAATTATTTTGATTTTAACCTCTTTATTTAGAAATCATAATTGTATGTTTAATAAAACTATATGCTAATATTTAAATTCGTATATGAAAGGAATTTATTAAAACTACTTCAAAATTAATTTAATATAATTATAAAATATTCAGAAGTTATTAAAATATTAATTAATGATGTTAGAAAATCTCGGGAGGTTACATAGCATGACATTTGTCTTTTTTTTATAGGACGCTATTAATGAAAATTGACTAATTCCACTAGTGGAAAAAACCTCGTTTGCTGCGATTTTTTTGCCATTATTTGTTGCGGTTTTGGCCCCCAGCAATAGTGATAGCAGCAAAATGTCCTACTTTAAATGCTGCGGTTCAAAACCGCAGCAAGTAAGGGCATTATTTGCTGCGGTCATGGGCTAAAACCGCAACAAATAATGGGTGTTATTTGCTGCGGTCAGGGGGAAAAACCGCAGCAAACAATGGGTGTTATTTGCTGCGGTCAAGGTTAAAACCGCAGCAATAAGTCTTTTTTTTTTTCTTTTTCCGTTTAATCCTTATAATAATGCAATAATATTACAATGTAATAACAGTGATTAATCCAATGATAATCACAGATAATCAACATTAATCTCTTTGTAATAATAAACTCTCGCTCGTATATATACATAATATAATATGTACGTACATATATATATATATATATATACATTAAATAAACTATAAAAAATAATCAATAGTAATTACAATTTATCAAGGACAAATATTAGCAAGATACACGGCAATCTTGTCTTTTAATTCGCGCATCTCTTCACTTCTCAAAGCGCGTGTTTCCCTCGGAATGTCGTTTAAAACCTATATTATAATATTAAAATAAAAGCTATATATTAATATAGAAACATTAGATTTTACCAATAATATATTTAATTAAGAATGTAACAAATACTTACGGCATCTATATTTTCGACTCCAAATTCCTTCACGGAATTTATAATATCGTCCATAAACTTCAGCGCGTAGTAGCCGCAGTCAACGGAAGAAGGAGGTTGTTGAAAGCACTAAGAGAAAATAGAAGTTAGTGTCAAAAACGGTTAAAAACGCATAAAATCGCAACTTAACACATAAAATCTAGAATATGACTATATGATTTTCAATTCTAACAACTTCTACACAATAATATATACCAAATAGTGTTGTGTGCCAAGTTTCGTGCAAAACAAACAAAGTTTGAGCTACTTTACGCGCGGAATTGACAAAAACGCTTAAAAACGCATAAAATCGCAACTTAACTTCTAATTTCTAGCATATGACTATTATTATCAATTCTAACCATTTCAACACAATAATATATGCCAAATAGTGTTGTGTGCCAAGTTTCGTGCATAACAAACCAAGTTTGAGTACTTTACGCGCGAAATTGACAAAAACGCATAAAATCGCAACTTAACTTCTAATTTCTAGCATATGACTATTATTATCAATTCTAACCATTTCAACACAATAATATATGCCAAATAGTGTTGTGTGCCAAGTTTCGTGCATAACAAACCATGTTTGACCTACTTTACGCGCGAAATTGACAAATAAAAACGCGAAATTGACAGCATCAAACTAGTGACCAGACCACCTTGCACGACACGTGGAGACCAAACCTATGCATCCAGGACCTAGGCTAAAGTGGAAATGGAATCGTGGTACTTGGATCTAGCTATCAAGGTCCTAAAACCATTCTAACAATCCCCGTGGACTCCTAGAAGCTGAGCCGAAGAAGGGCTGGTCGACAGTTTGCTAGATCAGAATTTTGCTTAAGTGTTTGTGGTTGTTTCGTGTTCTTTTCATTATCATTTGTAGTTTTTGACTGTGTCATTAATCAAAGCTTACGCAAAACATTAATCCTTGCATAACCAAGGCCTTAATCAGCCCCGGTTTCGCATCAAAACCAAGTTTGAGCTACTTTACGCGCGGAATTGACAAAAACGCTTAAAAACGCATAAAATCGCAACTTAACTTCTAATTTCTAACATATGACTATTATTATCAATTCTAACCATTTCAACACAATAATATATGCCAAATAGTGTTGTGTGCCATGTTTCGTGCATAACAAACCATGTTTGACCTACTTTACGCGCGAAATTGACAAATAAAAACGCGAAATTGACAGCATCAAACTAGTGACCAGACCACCTTGCACGACACGTGGAGACCAAACCTATGCATCCAGGACCTAGGCTAAAGTGGAAATGGAATCTTGGTATTTGGATCTAGCTATCAAGGTCCTAAAACCATTCTAAAAATCCCCGTGGACTCTTAGAAGCTGAGCCGAAGGAGGGCTGGTCGACAGTTTGCTAGATCAGAATTTTGTTTAAGTGTTTGTGGTTGTTTCGTGTTCTTTTCATGATCATTTGTAGTTTTTGATTGTGTCATTAATCAAAGCTTACGCACAACATTAATCCTTGCATAACCAAGGCCTTAATCAGCCCCGGTTTCGCATCAAAACCAAGTTTGAGCTACTTTACGCGCGGAATTGACAAAAACGCTTAAAAACGCATAAAATCGCAACTTAACTTCTAATTTCTAGCATATGACTATTATTATCAATTCTAACCATTTCAACACAATAATATATGCCAAATAGTGTTGTGTGCCAAGTTTCGTGCATAACAAACCATGTTTGACCTACTTTACGCGCGAAATTGACAAATAAAAATGCGAAATTGACAGCATCAAACTAGTGACCAGACCACCTTGCACGACACGTGGAGACCAAACCTATGCATCCAGGACCTAGGCTAAAGTGGAAATGGAATCTTGGTATTTGGATCTAGCTATCAAGGTCCTAAAATCATTCTAAAAATCCCCGTGGACTCTTAGAAGCTGAGCCGAAGGAGGGCTGGTCGACAGTTTGCTAGATCAGAATTTTGTTTAAGTGTTTGTGGTTGTTTCGTGTTCTTTTCATGATCATTTGTAGTTTTTGACTGTGTCATTAATCAAAGCTTACGCACAACATTAATCCTTGCATAACCAAGGCCTTAATCAGCCCCGGTTTCGCATCAAAACCAAGTTTGAGCTACTTTACGCGCGGAATTGACAAAAACGCTTAAAAACGCATAAAATCGCAACTTAACTTCTAATTTCTAGCATATGACTATTATTATCAATTCTAACCATTTCAACACAATAATATATGCCAAATAGTGTTGTGTGCCAAGTTTCGTGCATAACAAACCATGTTTGACCTACTTTACGCGCGAAATTGACAAATAAAAACGCGAAATTGACAGCATCAAACTAGTGACCAGACCACCTTGCACGACACGTGGAGACCAAACCTATGCATCCAGGACCTAGGCTAAAGTGGAAATGGAATTGTGGTACTTGGATCTAGCTATCAAGGTCCTAAAACCATTCTAACAATCCCCGTGGACTCCTAGAAGCTGAGCCGAAGAAGGGCTGGTCGACAGTTTGCTAGATCAGAATTTTGTTTAAGTGTTTGTGGTTGTTTCGTGTTCTTTTCATGATCATTTGTAGTTTTTGACTGTGTCATTAATCAAAGCTTACGCAAAACATTAATCCTTGCATAACTAAGGCCTTAATCAGCCCCGGTTTCGCATCAAAACCAAGTTTGAGCTACTTTACGCGCGGAATTGACAAAAACGCTTAAAAACGCATAAAATCGCAACTTAACTTCTAATTTCTAGCATATGACTATTATTATCAATTATAACCATTTCAACACAATAATATATGCCAAATAGTGTTGTGTGCCATGTTTCGTGCATAACAAACCATGTTTGACCTACTTTACGCGCGAAATTGACAAATAAAAACGCGAAATTGACAGCATCAAACTAGTGACCAGACCACCTTGCACGACACGTGGAGACCAAACCTATGCATCCAGGACCTAGGCTAAAGTGGAAATGGAATCTTGGTATTTGGATCTAGCTATCAAGGTCCTAAAACCATTCTAAAAATCCCCGTGGACTCTTAGAAGCTGAGCCGAAGGAGGGCTGGTCGACAGTTTGCTAGATCAGAATTTTGTTTAAGTGTTTGTGGTTGTTTCGTGTTCTTTTCATGATCATTTGTAGTTTTTGACTGTGTCATTAATCAAAGCTTACGCACAACATTAATCCTTGCATAACCAAGGCCTTAATCAGCCCCGGTTTCGCATCAAAACCAAGTTTGAGCTACTTTACGCGCGGAATTGACAAAAACGCTTAAAAACGCATAAAATCGCAACTTAACTTCTAATTTCTAGCATATGACTATTATTATCAATTCTAACCATTTCAACACAATAATATATGCCAAATAGTGTTGTGTGCCAAGTTTCGTGCATAACAAACCATGTTTGACCTACTTTACGCGCGAAATTGACAAATAAAAACGCGAAATTGACAGCATCAAACTAGTGACCAGACCACCTTGCACGACACGTGGAGACCAAACCTATGCATCCAGGACCTAGGCTAAAGTGGAAATGGAATCTTGGTATTTGGATCTTGCTATCAAGGTCCTAAAACCATTCTAAAAATCCCCGTGGACTCTTAGAAGCTGAGCCGAAGGAGGGCTGGTCGACAGTTTGCTAGATCAGAATTTTGTTTAAGTGTTTGTGGTTGTTTCGTGTTCTTTTCATGATCATTTGTAGTTTTTGACTGTGTCATTAATCAAAGCTTACGCACAACATTAATCCTTGCATAACCAAGGCCTTAATCAGCCCCGGTTTCGCATCAAAACCAAGTTTGAGCTACTTTACGCGCGGAATTGACAAAAACGCTTAAAAACGCATAAAATCGCAACTTAACTTCTAATTTCTAGCATATGACTATTATTATCAATTCTAACCATTTCAACACAATAATATATGCCAAATAGTGTTGTGTGCCAAGTTTCGTGCATAACAAACCATGTTTGACCTACTTTACGCGCGAAATTGACAAATAAAAACGCGAAATTGACAGCATCAAACTAGTGACCAGACCACCTTGCACGACACGTGGAGACCAAACCTATGCATCCAGGACTTAGGCTAAAGTGGAAATGGAATCGTGGTACTTGGATCTAGCTATCAAGGTCCTAAAACCATTCTAACAATCCCCGTGGACTCCTAGAAGCTGAGCCGAAGAAGGGCTGGTCGACAGTTTGCTAGATCAGAATTTTGTTTAAGTGTTTGTGGTTGTTTCGTGTTCTTTTCATGATCATTTGTAGTTTTTGACTGTGTCATTAATCAAAGCTTACGCAAAACATTAATCCTTGCATAACCAAGGCCTTAATCAGCCCCGGTTTCGCATCAAAACCAAGTTTGAGCTACTTTACGCGCGGAATTGACTAAAACGCTTAAAAACGCATAAAATCGCAACTTAACTTCTAATTTCTAGCATATGACTATTATTATCAATTCTAACAATTTCAACACAATAATATATGCCAAATAGTGTTGTGTGCCAAGTTTCGTGCATAACAAACCAAGTTTGAGTACTTTACGCGCGAAATTCACAAAAACGCTTAAAAACGCATAAAATCGCAACTTAACTTCTAATTTCTAGCATATGACTATTATTATCAATTCTAACCATTTCAACACAATAATATATGCCAAATAGTGTTGTGTGCCAAGTTTCGTGCATAACAAACCAAGTTTGAGTACTTTACGCGCGAAATTCACAAAAACGCTTAAAAACGCATAAAATCGCAACTTAACTTCTAATTTCTTGCATATGACTATTATTATCAATTCTAACCATTTCAACACAATAATATATGCCAAATAGTGTTGTGTGCCAAGTTTCGTGCATAACAAATCATGTTTGACCTACTTTACGCGCGAAATTGACAAATAAAAACGCGAAATTGACAACATCAAACTAGTGACCAGACCACCTTGCACGACACGTGGAGACCAAACCTATGCATCCAGGACCTAGGCTAAAGTGTAAATGGAATCTTGGTACTTGGATCTAGCTATCAAGGTCCTAAAACCATTCTAACAATCCCCGTGGACTCCTAGAAGCTGAGCCGAAGGAGGGCTGGTCGACAGTTTGCTAGATCAGAATTTTGTTTAAGTGTTTGTGGTTGTTTCGTGTTCTTTTCATGGTCATTTGACAAAACCTATACAAAACCCATAAAATCGAATTTGTGTACCTTTCTTTCTAGCCATTTTGGAAATGTGGCTCTGGATGTAGATCCCATTTGTCCACGCACTCTTTTCATTGCGCTGAAACGCATGGGAAAAGTAATACCATTTATATATATAACACTTAATTAAATCAAATTTGTAAAATAATTAATATTACGTACGCATTCAACAATGCTTTGAATCTTGTGTTGCGAGGTAGGCTGTTAGGTTTTTGTAATGAGTCGAAGACGTGCACGGTGTTCGTTAAAGGGCATATGATCAAAAGTATCCAATGCAAACTACAAACACAAATTTAAAATCAACAAATTAGAGATTAGGTGACTTTAAAAATCAAAAGATAAGTTCAATTGGGAGCCAGAATGAATGTGTGTTTACATGCAAGGGAATTAGTCAAAGCAGTCTCAATGTATGCTCTGACGACATCTGGATCATTTCTACATTTACTACCCGAAATCGTCTCCGGACAAAATCATCCAATGTGTGTTTAGTATAATAAGAATCATAATAAAATTTTAATTACGCGTTGCAATTTAAATTAATAAGTGCTATTATATTTAAAAACTATGTACCTGTAGCACTGGCACCGGAGTTGGCTCCGGATTTTGAGCAACGGGGGTATTAGTAAAGAGCTGGGGTGCTACGGGGGTACTGGGCTCGGGTGTTGGCTCGACCAAAGCGTTAGAATCCCCATGTTGACTTCCCTGATCATCGACAATCAGGTTTGCCAAGTCCACAATGGGTGCACCCATCTTTTGCAACACGGTGGCCAACTTCGCGAGAACGTCCTTCGTAATCTCCGCTCGGAGGGTTGCTGCTTCTTCCCGCAGTGCCGTTCGGGATTGAGTAGCAACACACTCTTTGCCGAATGCCTTCTGTAACCCCACGCGGACGCCTCCTTTTCCGACTACCCGCCCACTGTGGTCTTTCCCTAAGACCATATGCAATGCGTCAACATTGCCTTTTGGGGTGAACTCCCCCGTAGCTTCTTTTTCCTTCCAGCCCATCTGTTCAAATAAAAAGTGACATATGTAGTAATTAGTATAAGTACATCAAAGCCAAAGAATACAAAACAAATGAAGAATATACTTAATAATTTCAAAACTCACCACAGCATTAGCAACCTTCTTCGTTCCCGGATCATTAATGGTAAATTTACCACTTGCATCTCAGGAATGAAGCCCGCAATACCAATCACGCACCCGATCTCCAGCAAGAGTATGTACGGATGCGGAGGTAGTCGTAGATGAGGGTGTGGATGAACTTTGATTGGGGTATAAACCCGCATCCACCCACTCTTTTCTGGCCTAAGCGATGGTAAAACTTCCTTTTGCTTGCAGAATCTGAAGCTTTACCACGCTTTTCCTAATTAATCAATAGAAATCGAATGTCATGTATTAGTTTAATGACTGAATCAAAAGAAGTAAATTCAAATCGGTAAACTATAATATAATATGAAATACTTACAACTTCTATGGGAGTTGTTCTTTTGGCAACAAAGGCCTCCCAATCCCTCTTCGATATGTGACCCCATATTTCGTAGGGCATCTTCGAAGGTGCTTGCTCTCCACCTTCGTTTCCCGTTTTGACCTTTTTGGTCGTACGGGCACGGGTCTTCGTAATCCAGCCAGTTACTAGCTTGGATTTGAAATCTCTGAATCTTTCAGCAACAGCTGAAAGAAACACATTCTTCTTGTCCTCATCGCTCTCGATGTGGAAAAGATTCTACAAAAAAAATTTATATTTGTTACTGTCAATTAAATTAATTTTAAAATGAAACTAAATGAGTAAAAATAGTAAAGTTGCTTACCACAGTATCATTCCATAGAGAGTTTTTCAAACCCTCTGGAACCTCGTTCCATGCGTGCAATATGGAAATCTTGCGGATACATAGGCCCACTTGTTTTCCATATTGCCTACGCCATTTTCCGCAGGGTTGACCCAATGCATTGTATTCAAAATGCATTGGTTCCGTGACTTTGAGGTTTTTCGTAGGACCTCGCCCCTTTCTTTTCTTAATGGTAGTGGGAGCATCCATTGGTGGGGCGTCTTCAGTCTCAAAATCATTGTCTAGAGGTGGAGCGTCTTCAGCCATACGCTCGAATCTCACAATTTGGTCCTCTTCACTGTCGTAACTACGATGCTCATTATCCGAGGTCTCAATCTCGGAGACAATTTCGTCTCTGAATAGATGCATTATATATCAGTACCTGAAAGAGTATGAATAGAAATATATTAGAACGTAAGCTAAGTAATATTAAGAATATGACTATGATTTACAATTCTAATACGTAATATATTATAACAAATAAGTGTTCTGTGCAAAGTTTCATGCAAAACAAACCAAGTGCCAAAAAAACTTTTAAAAGCTTTAAATTCATACCTTGTGAATCATTTAATTCAAATGTATTCCTTCCGTGTGATCTACACGCATATAACCAACATCTACATCATCTACATCATCTTGATCCACTGATATTGGATTGATAAAGGGAGGGGAGTCTTCAAAAGCTTCATATTCTTCCTCATCCTCAACATCACCTATACCAAGAATGCTTCTTTTTCCCAGTACAACAATAGACCATTTTTTATCAGACGGGTCTACAATGTAGAATACTTGCTTGGCTTGTGTGGCTAGTATGAATGGCTCCTCATTATCACGCAAACGAGTTAAGTCTACAAGAGTGAATCCACAAGGGTCGTCATTTTTTATGCATCGTCGATTATTATCTACCCACTTACATTTGGAAAGACCAATATTGAAAGTAGAGTAGTCAAGCTTCCATATTTCATGTACCCGCCCGTAGTATACCAATTTAGCATCAACCGGCGCTTGATCCTTCGCACTCGCGTAAAATGTAGATGACGCCAAAATAGAAACCCCACTATTTTGTAGATACGATGACTTCTTGTCTTGACCCTCAGTCCAAAATGTGAAGCCATTGACATCGTAACCCTCATATTTGTTGACATCATCACGAGGACCAAAAGCTAACCACTTAACAATTTCGGATACACCCTTGAGTTCTTCGCATATTACTCGATTATGAAACCAATTAATAAACGTCTTGTTATGCAACTGCATCAATGCCCTATCCCCTTTAGAAGGATGTTTTGCGCGCAATATATCAAAATGCTCACTCAAAAAAGGATGAACTTCCGGAATATGATGCAACACATACAAGTGTGCTTGTAGAAGGCTTTCTCGAGGAGGTGTGACCGATTTGGAGCCAATTGTTCCTTTTCCCTCAAGCCTTCCTTCATGTCTAGAGGTGGGAAGTCCAATAGGCTTTGCCATGGCCAAATACTCGGCTATAAAGTTACTAATCTCATCGCTCACAGTGCCTTGAATCATACTCCCCTCGGGTTGTGCTGGATTCCTCACCTTGTTTTGTAAAACACCCATATGTCTTTCAAAAGGATAACACCACCTTAAAAAAACTGGACCCAAAAGTTTGATCTCACGAACGAGATGGACAATAAGATGAACCATTATGTCAAAGAAAGAAGGTGGAAAATACATCTCAAACTTGCATAAAGTTACAATCACGTCGAGTTGAAGTGCATCAAGTTTAATGGGATTAAGAACTTTACTACAAATTGTGTTGAAGAACGAACATAGCTCGGTAATAGCATATCTCACATGTTTTGGCAGTATTCCACGGATTGCAATTGGTAAGAACACTTGCATCATTACATGGCAATCGTGAGATTTCATGCTTCCCAACTTCAGCTCACCATTTAGGCTAACAAATCTCTTCATGTTGGATGAGTACCCAGACGGAACCTTAATGCCATACAAACACTCACAAAATGTCCGCTTCTCTGCTTTGGACAATGTGTAGCAAGCTGGAGGCAAATAAACTTTGTCATTAAGCATCTTCGTCTTACTGCCACCAACTTCATCATCAGCTCTATTTCTTTTCTTACTCACCTTAACATGTGCCCACAACTCCGGACGAAGACCCTTACATTCAAACCAATCTCGCACGGCCCTAACATCTTTTGTCTTACCCGGAATGTTCATGAGAGTCCCGAGTATGGCATCGCATACATTTTTCTCTATATGCATAACGTCAAGACAATGTCTAACCTGTAGATCTCTCCAATATGGAAGCTTCCAAAAGATTGATTCTTTTTTCCATAATCGGCCTTCACCTCCTTGCACTTGCCCCGTTTTACCAAATACAGTCTCAACTCCCTTAACCTGTTCATAAACCTTATAACCGGTCAACGGTCGACGAGCTACACGGTCCTCAACCTCCCCATTGAACAACTTCTTCTTCTTACGATATTGGTGGTCTCGTGGGAGGAACTTTCGATGGTGCATGAATACGTGTTTGCACTTAGGAATCCACGTGGATTCCATGTCATCGATACATATCGGGCATGCTTTCTTCCCTTTGTTCTTATACCCCGATAAGTTGCCATATGCCGCAAAATCATTAACGGTGCATAAAAGCATTGCACGCAAGGTGAACTCCTCATTAGCATATGCATCAAACACTGAAACGCCTTCATCCCACATCTTTCTCAAATCCTCAACAAGAGGTGCAAGATACACATCTATGTCATTGCCAGGTTGTTTAGAACCCGAGATAAGAAGCGAAAGCATTATGTACTTACGCTTCATACACAACCAAGGTGGCAAATTATAGATCACTAAAAGTACCGGCCAAGTACTATGTTGAGAACTAAGATTGCCGAACGGGTTCATTCCATCCGTACACAGTCCGAGCCTTAAATTACGAACCTCATCTCCAAAAGTCTTATGCAACCTATCAATACTCTTCCACTCCGGAGAATCATATGGATGTGTGAGCAAGTGACCTTTCTTCACCCTATCTGCATGCCACCTCAAATTTAACGCATCTTTCTTTATAGAAAACAAGCGCTTGAATCTAGGTATTATTGGAAGATACCACAATACCTTAGCCGGGGGCCCTTTAGCATCCCGAGCCCCTTTACGCTTGTAGCGCAATAACCCACACCTAGGACACTCTTCTAAGTTCTCGTTTTCATTCCGATACAACACACAATCATTCGGACACGCATGAATCTTCTGGTACTCTAAGCCGAAAGGACACATGAGCTTTTTGGCATAATATGTCGACTTTGGAAGTTCATTTCCCTCAGGAAGCAACTCACCTAACGCTTCTAATAACATTGTGAAACTAGCGTCACTCCAATTGAACTTTGACTTAATGTTGAAAATTGTCAACACTGCTGTTAGTTTGGTGAACTTTGTACATCCAGGGTACAAAGGCTTTTGAGAAGCCTCTGTCAACAAGTCAAAAACACGAGGACGTTTTCCTAACTCATCCTCGACTCCCTTCATCATCTCATCAACACGATCCATATCCTCATCGACATTCTCTTCATCTGTCTCATACCCATCAACATGATCTACTACATCCTCATTGACATCGGCCACATTAATGACGTCTTCAACAACACTTTTCTCTTTGTAAACTCCCTCCTCACCATGCCAAACCCAAACATGATATTGAGGCCTAAACCCACGTCGAAGTATGTGCTCCCTAAGGATATCAACACTATCTACCTTTGATACATTGCCACAACTGACACATGGGCAATAAAAACCAACTCCCCCCGTCCTAACTTGATGTTCAACCGCAATACTACAAAATTCTAATACGCCATCAATAAATTCCGACGATTCAATGCTTCTATACATCCAAGAACGATCGTTTGTCATCCTAATTAGTGTGATTAATTGATTCAAAACAAAACAGTAATTAATAATATTCATATAAAAACAATAAAAATTAATAATTAATAATGTTTTTTAAGATTGTTAATGATGGCTTCAATTATACTATAATAAGTGATCATTTTAAACTTGTAGGTGATTACTTTATAACTATAATTGGTCACTTTAGAATTGCTACAAATTATTTGAAGGTACTTAAACTCTTTGATTATAATAATCTTTCTAAAAATTTTAAAAAAAAAATAATATATATACTAGTAATATTATTTATCAACTAGGAGTATTATTATTTTGTATTAACTATAATAGAAATAACATGAAAAATAAGAATGCAATATTAATATTTTCATATTAAAATTTCACCTATTTCCCTAACCCTCAAGCAAATAAATACAATCATTAAAATACTAGATACTCACTTCAATTCAAAACAATTATTTCATTTATGTAAGATTTCATTACTTTAATTCTCTATATCAGAATAAGAACAACAAGATTTCATTACTCAAGCAAATAACTATAATTCTCTTTTCATCTTCTTCATGACTGCCCTTTTTTATTTGATGGTTTTATTGATTGTTTGATTGAGTTTACAACAACAAGAACAACAAGATTATATTCGATTTTTTACAACAAGAATAAGCAACAAGAACAACAACGTAACAACATTTTTTACAAGAACAGCAACAACAAGAAGATGAACAGAAACATAATTATATTCGATGAACAGCAACAAGAACAGCAACAAAATTCGAAGTAGGTTTATGAAAATTCGAAGATGAACAAGCCAACAAAATTTTGGTTTCAAACGGTCATATAAAAAAGAGAAATAATACCTTAATTCGTGAGTTTTGAAGATGAACAAGCAAATGCCTTTGGTTTCAAACGCTTTTGAAGAATGCACACACACGCAGATGAACAAGCAAATGCACGAAACAGCAAGCAAACGTTTGTGAAGATTATGTGTTCGAAGTTTATGAAGAACAAGTTTGAAGAAACACTCAATCACTCAGTTTTTTCGAGTGTTTTTCAATAATGGTGGGTTTGAAATGATTTTATGTTTTTTAGAAGAAGATGAAGATGAAGAATGAAATGTTGAATGGCGAAAATGGTGCGTTTATTGCTTGAGTCGAGGATTTTCAATGGGTTTGTGAGAAGAGAATGACGAAATGAAAAGAGAATGGCGGGCTTTATTTGCTATACTTGTATTTTGAGAAGTTGAAGAAGCGTGCAGTGTACATTTTATGCGGTTTATTGCTGCGGTCACAAGCCAACCGCAGCAAATAAGGCTTTCTTTTTTAATTTTTGCTGAATTTGAACGGTTACTTTTCGTTATTTGCTGCGGGCCCTAGCCAACCGCAGCAATTAAGGCTTTTTTTTTAATTTTGATGAAATTTAACGGTTATTTAAGGTTATTTGCTGCGGGCCCTAGCCAACCGCAGCAATAAATGCTTTTTTTTTAATTTTGCTATTTGTTAACGGTAGAATGGGGTATTTGCTGCGGTCAATCAACAAAAACCGCAGCAATTAGTATTTTTTTTTTTTCCAAATCTTTTTCCCATTTATTGCTGCGAATATACTAAAACCGCAGCAAATGTTGAGCAGCAAATACATTTTTTTCCACTAGTGTTCACATTTCTTTTTGAATTTACCATATTTATAAATTTGCATTTTTGAAAAAATTCATACATTGATGAATGCCATAAATTACAATTATTCCAATTACACTATTATATATAAATGTACTGTTTAAAAATTACACTAGGAAATATATGATGTATTTTTTAGAAAACTACATATTGTCTGATATATTATTGGAATTACAGTGTAATATATATGATGTACTAATGTTTGATGTACTATATAGAAAATTACACTACATAATAAATTACATATATTCCAATTATACTGCAATTTAGGAAATTACTGGAAGTACATAATTGCCTTTTTTTTTACAGCAATTGTTCTTTAAAACTAAAATGATATAAAATTTATTTAATAGATCATTAAAATCAATCATTTACATTGTTAGACTACCATAATTACAATTTTGAATTTTAGGAAAAATGTCAAGAATATTGAACTGAATGGCAATTTGGCAACAAATAAATTTATGCAAAAAAGTGGCCAATTGTAACTAGTCTGTATGCAATCAGACTATCTCACCTACCAAATATAGTAAAATAAAAATCAATCAACTTAAAACATTGTCTGATTTTCGGTAATGCAATTATTCCTTTTTAAAAATGTATTAACACTTTAATAATATAAACCACAATATAAATAGTCTAAAATTTAATATTTTTTATTAGTCTAAAATTATATTAAAGTATTAACGTATTTAAAAATTCGTGCATTGCACGCGTTTCTATCCTAGTACATAATATATCATAAAGCCTCAACCATCAGCTTAAGCTTTTTAATGAGTTGGTTTCTTAATAGCTTTGATACCATATTAAAAAATTAACTCAACCAAAAATTTAAACTTTTAATAAAGACCTTAAAATATGTTATATAATTTAACACTAATATATATAGTTTTTCATTAATTCCTATTTGACAAAAGAAGTTGGAGGAGTTGTTACTTTTAGACGTGGGACTGACTATTAGTTGTAAGTAGTATATGAAAAGTTGTTAACGATTAATTGTCAAAATTATTAATTGAAGAATTACATTCGATAACAAATAGTTGTTATAAACGATATCTCAAATTCCAAACTACCTCCCGAATAAAGATAACTGTAATTTGACTCAAGTCAAAGTATTAAAATTAAAATTTTATACTATTTATGTAGGAAAGTAATACAATATATACTAGTAGCTTTAATGCATAATAAAGTGAAATCAATATTGTTTCAGTCATGAAACGAGGAAGTACAAAAGACATTTAAATACCTGGATAAAAGGTGTGGTCGGGGATAACTGTCAGTATACTGAAAATGTTTATGATCCTTCCGCTGATGAGACCTCAAATCCTGCAATACAACGTTAGCCTTGTTTGGGGGGTGATTTCCCGGAAAACCCCTCCGACGCTCAAGTCAGATCGGGAGACAGAAAGTAATGAATATATGATAATGAATGAATACAAGATTAACGGATTGTAGGATGAGTTCAGATCAATTGAAGGAATATTTGGTTCAGTATAGATTGTACGTAGGAGGGTGAATATTATTGTGCTGTAACGATAGCAATATAAAAGCTTAGTTCGGTGCAAATGATGTACGCGACATGTATTTATAATGGTAGAATGGAGGTTAAATGGTGAATAAATGTGGGAATCATGGGGATGATGGGTGAGTGGTAGATTATGGTGAGTAATGGGTAGTTATTTTAAGAAGTTATTGGACCGAGTTGGGTGGTTAGGGTTTGACTAAATAAATTACGGGTTTATTTATTTGACCCCATAACATTAGCCCCACGCTGAAGAGTGATAGATGAGGGAATTTAATGTAGCGAGGGTATCAGTCTTTATGCGGAAAAAATCATACCTGTGATGCAGATCAAATAAATATTCGAAAGAAACCATGCAATAAGGTCCGAATAAGGTAAACTTCGAATTTTTGCCTCGATGGGCCCATGATGGTGGAAGCCCCATGAATTATAAATATTTGGCCTTTGGGCCACTTTTGATGATTCGACTTTTAGAGCCTGATATGATGATTCGGCATTTGAGCCTGATATGATGATTCGACATTTGAGCTTGATATGATGATATGGCCTGGCAGTCAAACACCTGTGACTTAGATAAGGAATCATACTAGATGAATCCTTCGAAAGCATTGATGAATATTCGGATCAGACATAAGTCTGCATTTAAGGAATATTTGGATCGGACGTAGGTCCGCATTGCCCAGCCGTCAATCACCCGGGACTTAGATAAGGAATCATACTAGGTGAATCCTTCGAAAACATTGATGAATATACTGATCGGACATAGGTTCGCTGAATAAGTGATCTAGTTATCAAGCTAGGTGATACTCGCTAGAATATTTTGATCGGACGTAGGTCTGCATTGCCCAGCCGTCAATCACCCGGGACTTAGATAAGGAATCATACTAGGTGAATCCTTCGAAAACATTGATGAATATACTGATCGGACATAGGTCCGCTGAATAAGTGATCGAGTTATCAAGCTAGGTGATACTCGCTATGAATACATTGACAAATAACGCCCAAAATCACTCGTTTTGGGGCTTAATAAGAGTCCGAGTTACCAAGCTAGGTGACACTCGCAAGGATTTCACTTTCAAACTAGGTGAAATTTTGATAATTAAGATAAATACTTTGAAAATATTGCCCAAAATCAATCATTTTGGGACTTCAATAATAATATGGCTTTCAAACTAGGTGAAAGCTGAGATGATTCCATAATATGACGAATAATGCCCACATGTTGGGACTTTAATAATAATATGACTTCAAACTAGTTGAAAGCTCAGATGATTCCATAATGTGACAAATAACGCCCACGTGTTGGAACTTCAATAATAATATGACTTTCAAACTAGGTGAAAGCTCAGATGACTTTATACACTCATCATTGAAAACCACATATAAGTAAGACCCAATATATTAAGAATAATAATGGTGAAGTATTGAATTCCCATGCAGAAATAATATAATATTCTTCCAATGTGTCAATATCATACTTCATCACTTTTCATGTTGACCTATGAATATAACAAATATAAAACACCCGATATATGTTGATAAATAAAAGCAAGAGTAACCGTATGATCATCATCAGATTAATATAATATATTCTTCACTTGGCAATACTAATCAAAGATTTACATCGTTTATGTAGCATTTCATAAAAAGGCCATGGTGATGATTTTGCTTTATGTATCAAGTTACCTGAGATTGTTTTCTCACGGGTGGATGGTTCGAACCACTGTCAGATCATACCCGGATCCAGCCATTACAATCAATATAGGTAGTTTTCCGGGGATCTGATTAATATAGTTTGAACCACTGTCAGATCGTACCCAAATCCAACCAATACCTTGAATTGGGCAATATTTGGAGTAATTTTTTCAGATTGAAATCACGTAGCTGAAGCTAGTTCGGAAACGTTCTACGGGTCATCTAATCCTTTAGATAGTGCATCAAACCGAACTTCAACAATGAGACTGAATTTTTTGGTCAGTTGAAGTTGGTTTGGAAACGTTCTATGGATCTAATAATCCTTTAGAAGGTGCATCAAACCAAATTTGGGTCCGACTTTATGATAATACGTCATGACAATTACTCAACCGGGTCTTCGATGATTCGGATGTAGCATAACTCGGCTACTTTCAATACTTAGACAATTTTGCCAAATTATTGGAGGCCCTTGGGGGGGGGGGTCCGAGTTTTTAATATTTCGGACAAATTGATGATACGGCAAAAGACAAAACTTGTATAATAACCTTAGACAAGAGAATCCGGCTATTCGATGGTACAGAATGACTCATCGCATCCGAATCGCTTATGATATATAGCTTATTAATTAGACGGTCACATAGCTGGAGTTGACAAAAAATGGTGAAATTATAGAGCTGGATATAATATATCACATAATTAGACGGTCACACACGAGTGGAAACCTTCTTTTCCTCATATCAAAATGATCTTCAAATCAAATCTTCATCATTAACAAATAATTTTCGAATCCCCAAAAATAATGGGTGCCGAGAAAAATTCAGGAAATATCCACATACGGCACAGTAAAGATAAGATGATGGTCCTTTAGACCGAAACCACTTAGTTTAAGCTAGTTTGGAAACGTTCTATGGGTCATCTAATCCTTTAGAATGTGCATCAAACCAAACTTCAACATTAGGAATGAAATTTTTAGTCGATTGAAGTTGGTTTGGAAACGTTCTACGGATCTAATAACCCTTTAGAAGGTGCATCAAACTGAACTCAACATTTGATGATTCATGTTCATTGATGGTGAAGAAATGTATTCATATTAAGGATGATTTTTTTATACCGAAACCACTTGAAGAATGGTCAAAAATAAATACTTAATGATTTGACCCTCAATTTTCAACTTGAGGGCGACTAATAAGTTATCAAGGTATTAATTTGTACTTGATATGATTAATACGAGTTACAGATAACATAAAGTATAAATGACCGCCCAAATCATAAGAGGACCAATACCTCATAAGTGATTCTAATTAATAAGCTTGGTCCAAAATAATAACCAATTTTACCGTAATGAAAATAACTTATTATTAACCTTCATCCTAACCGCAACACAAGAATTATACCAACTAACTTTATTTAAAAGAAATTAAATAAGCTTTCATACCTGCGGAGAAAGCGCATAAGTATTGATAAACATATGAGGTTTGGCGGAAAAACCAATGGAAATTATGATCCTTTGACCAATAGAAATAACTAGGAGTAGCAGCTTGTGAAATTATAAAAATTCTTAAGACTTAAATATCATGATTCATCAATCATCATATAAAAGACATACATTAACCCACAAACTTTGGCCATTGAACTTGAGAGCATACTGACGGCGCATCACACCAATTATTAAGGCATTATAACTAATATGGTGGTTGCGATTTTTTTGTAAGTCATTTGGGAAAAGCCACGACTTTATGTTTCTCTCCCCATGACTAAAAATTCAGATAGTTTCAGAAGAAAATGCCATTGATGAAGAAGGTTGTGGTGACTCGTCATGAAACCAACAGTAATCTTAAATATTGTAATCTTCCCCGCAAAAATCAAAGGAATTATTTTAAGCAATTAATTCCAACATGTTAACTCTTTGGGGCTACATACATTATTCATGACCAGTAGATATTTAATTTTGCTTCCTTCTGTTAGCTTTTAATCATTTATCCGTTCCGACAGCTACATTTGATTCTACTACATATGAACTCGTAAGTTGATCCTATTTTTCTCAGGGTAGACATGACTTTTATGTTTGAAATCCCCACAGACGGCGCCAAACTGTTTCAGTCATGAAACGAGGAAGTACAAAAGACATTTAAATACCTGGATAAAAGGTGTGGTCGGGGATAACTGTCAGTATACTGAAAATGTTTATGATCCTTCCGCTGATGAGACCTCAAATCCTGCAATATAACGTTAGCCTTGTCCGGGGGGTGATTTCCCGGAAAACCCCTCCGACGCTCAAGTCAGATCGGGAGACAGAAAGTAATGAATATATGATAATGAATGAATACAAGATTAACGGATTGTAGGATGAGTTCAGATCAATTGAAGGAATATTTGGTTCAGTATAGATTGTACGTAGGAGGGTGAATATTATTGTGCTGTAACGATAGCAATATAAAAGCTTAGTTCGGTGCAAATGATGTACGCGACATGTATTTATAATGGTAGAATGGAGGTTAAATGGTGAATAAATGTGGGAATCATGGGGATGATGGGTGAGTGGTAGATTATGGTGAGTAATGGGTAGTTATTTTAAGAAGTTATTGGACCGAGTTGGGTGGTTAGGGTTTGACTAAATAAATTACGGGTTTATTTATTTGACCCCATAACAAATATATTGGAAATTATAATCTATTATATCAAAACAAAGTCTAAAAACTATAAATTAAGAATAATTTGCAAATTACAACCTTAAAATTTAGTTTTTTTTTTTTGAATTACAGCCTCATGTTTATTTTTTGCGAATTACAGCCACCAAAGTATTAAAGTTTACAGGTTCAGGCCAAAACACAGAATTTCGACCATTTTGGTGGTCGTAATTTTAAGTTAAGTGGTCGGAGTTTTGCGTTTTTGGCGTGAACGTATAAACTTTGATACTTTGATGGCTGTAGTTCGCAAAAAATAAACATTAAAGCTATAATTCGCAAAAGTGCAAAATTTTAAGGGTGTAATTCGCAATTATTCACTAATAAATTAATTGTACCTAATTATCCATATTCAATCAAGATTATAAATAATAAACATTGATTAAGATGCCTGTAACTAACCATATCTTATTATTATTCTCACACCCCACAAAAATTAAGTAGCCCGTATATTATGACGTTTGAGAGCCACCCTTTACCTTCCTTCAACCAAAATATACAAAATACCAAAAAAATTTGTTATGTCGTTTTCTTATTGTACGTTGGCTTGTTCCTCTTGTTACACTTTTTAAAAGACATGACAATATAGTTTTAAGGGTCATTTTATTATTCTTAAATCTAATATTAATAGATCGAAAGGTATTTTAATTATTTGATTATTTATAGAATATCATAACCTTTTAATTTAGCTTTTAGTCAACTATACTATATCTTTTTGAGTAAACTTAACAAAGTCCATATCTTTTTGTGGCTAAGGATTTTTTAAAGTTCAACATTCAACAATAATATTTTTTTTATTCAAATTACATTGATTTTATTAGATGCAAATGGAAAATTAACTGTTTTCTAAATAATTACTTCATTTATTTTTATTTGTTTATTTCAAATTCCTCGAATGAAAATTAAACAATGTTTTTGTTATTAAAAATCGTTCTATTTTGAGTTTTTTTTACTAAAAAGAACTTTATTTGTCTAACACATTTTACTATCATTACAAAAAAACCACAAATTGCATCATGATGAAATGGTAGCCATCTTATCACCATTATTGGCGACCAAGCATGGTATTAGCCAAATGGTAGCAAATGGCGACCATGTTACTACAACCAGTCTGGTTGGCAATCGCAACCAACCAGATTGATAGCATTCTGGTCAACGTTTAATATTCTATAAAATCAAGCTCACCTCACAAGCCCACCCTTGAAACCCATTATCTAACCTCACTTCTGGCACCAATTTTTCTCAAGTGTAAAACTTCCCAATGCTACAAACAAACACAAGAGCTAAGAGTTGCACCCTAGACCTCTTGCGACAAAGGTTAGAGACAACACTTTTATACCACTCAACCATCCACTATATCCGAGCTCTAAGTTAGTGTTTCTTACATTTTGTAGGCCTTAGGCAAAATAATAGATATGAGCTCTTTCAATAGAAGATGGATTCTGGTCATTAATAAGTACTCTCTGCGTTCCATTAAATTTGCAATATTTGTTATTTCGGTTCGTCCCCCTTAATTTGCATCATTTTTATTTTTAGACAATGGCCCATCACTTATTTTCAATCCCATCCTTACATTTTAATTCTCTTTTAATTTCATCTATACAATTCATTCTCTCTCTTCATTTATCACTATTATCCACTTTTTTCTTAAAAATTATTATTTTTCTCTTTGATGCAATCCATACAGGACGAAGGGAGTATTTGAAAAAAATAATAAAAACGAATTAGACTTAACTTGTTCCTAAAAATGTCTACAGTAGACTCATGAGTTTCCATATGAAAAGCAAATGAGGTTATTTAACTTGGAAAAACAAGTAATTGCCATAATATAAAATATTTCTTAATTGAGATCATATATATCAATATGTCTCACAAATCATCAAAGTTTACCCATCATTATGTTACGTCTGATACATAAGTAATTTTTTATCCGTAAAAGTTTTTAAAGACATATTGACATACTACATTAATTGCGGTTTTTCTTAAATTAAGTTATAATGATGATGATATGAGCCCATCATTACATAATTCGTAGCCCTTATGAGTTTGTTTGCGTAATTGTGTTTATGGTAATAAAAGAGATAAAATATGTACGGATGGATGGTAATAAAAGAGATAAAATATAAGCGGAAATTAAAGAAATTAATTGTATAATTTCCATAAAATGAAACCGTCATATGTTGAAGATTTATTTGTGGATTATTCTTGAGTTAAAGGACTCTTTGGTCACACTCTTCTTTATGGGTTTGAATTGCCGCCTTTTTTCTCATTTTAGACCCTAATTATAATTTCTATAAACGGAATACACTGAATATGATGATGATTACAATGATATGATGATTGTGCTTATGATAATTGAAATAATAGTTTGACATGATTGTTGGTTATATAGCTTTCTTTCCACATAATTCATAAGTTCAAACAATTTCTTTAACAATCCAACCTCTCATTACTAACATTTTTATAAAAAAATACCTTTTAGGAAAACATTTTCTATGATAAAACAAAACCAATCTCCAAAGTCTAACAATAATGTCTTACCTTCTTCCATGATCCTCTCTCCAAACTAATTTTGTTTTTAGCATTTCTTCTCACCAAACAATAGAGAAATTTCTTGTATTATAATCCCCAAAAATAATACTTCCTTCTCCTACAATCACACTTTTTAAATCTAAATTCCTTTTCTTATGTTACCGTTTTAAAATGCTTACACTTAAATGACGTATTGTATTGAAAAACCATACAATTTAAATAATTTTGTTGTAAAATAATAAATGGAGTCTTATAATCATTTGCCAAATAAGTTAAAATTATGAGATGTTAAATTTTAATATGGATCCTTATTTTAAATTACATCTAAAAATTGTAGTTTATTAAAAAAATATATTTTATTACTCAATTTTATTCATGTAATAAATATAAAAACATAATTTTTGATTTGATAAATGATATGATTCATCATTAAAAAGTTTTTGAATTAAATAAAGTTATTAGAATGATGCTATCATTACTATAATGTGAACTTTTTTCAAAACTTTTTGCAAATGATATGCTTAATTAATATAGTATCTTTGATTGGAAAAGATTTTTTCTAAATTATATAGGTAATATTTTTTGCAAATTGTGTTTATTGCGGTAAATAAAAATCTCAATATTGCCTTTTAAAATCTGTTTATCAGGTTAGTAATTTTTGAAAATATATCAACAGAAATCATGAAAATGTATGTAGTATATATTTATCTTTATACTAACAACTTCGTAAATTGCACGAGTTTTATACAAATAATACTTTATATTAGTTGTAAGTATAATGAAATGTAGGAAATATTAACAACTCCATACATTGCACGGATTAAGTGGATCGAAATCAGTTTTGTATTAACTGTTGCAGTTCAGATCAGAATTGTGATTTTCATCTCAATCAACTATACGTGTTAGATTTGAGTCAAAGATTTCTAATCTGTTTATATATGATCCGAACCCAAATAAACCCGTACTCGAACCAACTTGATCTCTCTAACGGACTAGTATTAACCAAATGAAAGCTCTTTGGGCATTTAAGAGTCTTGACAAGCAGTGCAGTGGGGGATATAGACCTAATACCTAATAAATACCCCATTTTTTATAGCCAAATTCTATATATAACTGGCATAATATTTATCACTGTTACCCAAAACTTCTGCATTCTTTTACTGTCAACTCAATTATTATAAGGCCCATTTCTGCGTTTTCTTATATCAAAGAAAACAACCCTTCCTCCCCGGCCCCTTTTGAATTTCTTCCCCAATCCCCTGTTCATCAATTCAACATTTTTTTTAATCAAAAAAATCCAAATATTCTCAATGTCTGTTTTATTAGGAAGAGAAGGAGAAGAGAAAATGAAAGTGAGTTGGAATAATAATAATTTAGGAGTTGCAGAAACGATTTTCGAAGACGAAGACGAAGATGAAGATGAAGATGAAGAGGAATTAGAATCTCTCTCTTCTCCTCTGTCTTTTCCTTTGTCTTCCCCTGCTTCTCCTCTTCAATCTGGTGTTGATTCTTGGTATTCCTTTTCTTGATGAAATAATTTTGAAATATTTTCAAAGTTTGATCCGTTTTTTGTTTTTAGTTAATGATATTTTCTGTTTTTATTAATCACAAGGACTGAAGCTACAGGGAGGAAACCAGACGTTAAAATACGAGTACGCGGTGTATGTTTTTACCTGCATAAGGTCGTACGTTTACCTTTTCTTATTAATTCATTTTCTGTTTAATTATTATGATATAATTAATAATTAATTACTGTGATAATACAATTTTTATCTTCTGAAATTGATAATTATTTAAGTTAATTTACGAATTATTGTAATAAAATGGCTTTAATACAATAAGGAACAAGCTAAGCATAGTTACGATCGGCCATGGATTGGCTCCTCACTATTTGTTGAAATTTCCTTTCAATGATAATAATTCTAAGAATTTTTTTTTGAATTTTAACCTCTCAAATAAACCATATTTTGATCTTTTGGTTTGTTTTCATCTCCGCCAAGACATAAGACAATAAGAAAAACAACAGTTTTTAAATGAAACGGTTTCACGGTGATCTTTATTGGACTGATTTACATATATTTATTGTTTTAAAGTAATTATTTACAATTTTAAATTGATCTATTAAAAAATTATGTTAATTATATAAGTTTTTTTTTAGTGACAATATCATAGAAAACAAACACCCAGAAAAAATGACGTTGACAATACAAAAAGCTTGGTATAGAAACTGAGCTTATTTCCAAAGTTGTTATGATTTGTTAGCATAGAAGAAAGGTGTTACCAAATGAATCAAATTTGTCTTTCCTGAATGAATCAATATTTATATTGAGTACAGAGTACTTGTTTGTTTGTATACAGAATCTTCACAATACAATAATTATTCATAGTGCTAATTAAAATTTTCCAAATACGTTTTGAAGAAATTTGTTACCAATTGAATCAAATTCACACCTTAACAATGCTATAATTCCAATTATCATTTACAAATTGGTCATATATATTTGAATTTATGTAATCCCAAGGGCTAGTTATGAATTTGCATTCAAAAAATATAATTAAATAATACTCCTAAAAGTTATTATAATATATTGTATTATTACCAAATTAAATAATACTCCTAAAAGTTATTATAATATATTGTATTATTACCAAATTTAGTGAAAAGCCACGTCATAATTTCCTAAAACAAAAATTTCTTTTCCAGGGAAAATTCACGTTCAAGCTAATGGAATTCTTTTTGAAAATATTGCCTAAAAAGTTTTACGGTAAAATGGATGAAAGTAAAATGTTAGTGGTACACGAAAGTTAATACTACATGCAATTTGTTATACTTTGACCACATTTTTTTGAGATAAAGTTTTTTAAGTACTTGATTATACTATTTTAGTATAAATAAAATCTATTAAAATAGTAAATATACAATTAAGTATAAATTATTAAAAAATATCATGCACACTTATAAAATAATATAAATTAAATTTATACAAGACTTTTACCTGAAACTTATGTACTTTTTAAGGGGTCGTTTGGATTAAGTGTAAATATTTAAGGGGTAAATAAAAGTCAAAGTAGGAAAATAAAGTTAATTAGATAGAAGTTTAAAAGAATTTGATTGTTAGAAAGGTGAAAGAATTGATTATAAAGTAATGAAAATAGATAAAACAACAATTATTTTTCACATATTGAAGGTATAAATTTAACCCAAGGGAGGGTGGGGGAATATTTTACTCCAAATGAAGGAAATTATGATCCTTTTTTATTCATCTTTTTTACTTTACTTTCATTCTACATCTTTCATAAGTATTTCAATTACTTTATTTGCACCTCTACTTACTTTTATTTCACTAATTTGACTTTTTTATCCCTTTAAATATTTATACTCAATCCAAGTAACCCTTAATTGTTAAAATTTTATCCTTCTATTATTAAATCAATGAAATACATATAGATTTCATTACATAGACAATGAAGGGTCAGGAAAAAGTGTAATTATTTGTACTTTACAATAACAATCCCTCCAATCCACCCTATGTATTCTTTTGTTTTATGGATAATAATTATCGTTTGCTTTTAATAAATATTTTTCTGAAAAATTTACTGCATATAGAATAAACAACTAATTGGGTCACGTATGGTAAACACTGCAAATGCACAAGAAAAATCATTTTAACTTATGCTTTTACAGTTCTACTAAATTATTTGTTCTAATGATTTGATAGGAAGTTCTAAATTCAAAAAGCGGTTATTTTAAGCGCCAATTAACAAGAGTCTCAGAATTCACACTCTCCCCTACGTTTAAAATAGCGGCAAACACCTTCAAGCAAGTAGCCGATTTTTGCTACAACAATAACGCCGTTATAACGCAGTTCAACATTGTGGCCCTTAGCATGGCAGCTCAACTTCTTGAGATGAATGCACATAACGATCAAGAAAGTCTCCTTGAGTTAACGGAGTCTTACTTCCGTGAAGTTGTTCTCGTTTACAAGACGTTGACAAATAACGTTTTCCATTCGTGTTTGGCTTTGCTACCTGAAGCGGAGCAAACGGCGTCTCTAGCGAGTAGGTGTATTGAAGCATTGTTGCATGATGGTGAAGGTGACGGAGCCGTTAGTTGTGCTGACGGATTAAAGACGGTTTCACCTGAATATTTTAGAGTTATTGCTGAGTCAATGCAGAGGAGATATGCAACAAGTCATGATCTCTTGTACAGGGTTGTGGATCTTTATTTTCTGGTAAGTATCCCCAGGTTAAGTTTACATTTTAAAGAAAATTGAATTTGAAAATTATTACTTTTATAAACAATTAAAAAAATTTATTTAGAATAACTCAACTTTTTCACAATTTTTCTAGAATAATTTCATATATTGAGTCTAAGATAAACTTGTTAATTGAATGACTAGCAATAGCAAGTTTTTTTTAAAAAAAATTATAATTAAATGTCAAAAAAATGTTAAAATATTTTTAGTAAAATTTTTCTCTAATTTTACATTAATTTCAGTTTATTTTTTTGGTAAATTAGTTACTATAGCAAGTTATCTGGTTATCAGTGTTTACTCTAGGCAAATACCCCTAATATTGGGATTATTCATGGTTAATCAAAAGGTGAAATTATTGTAGAAAAATAAAGAAAAAATTGAATTATTTTTGATGATTTTTCCTTAAATAGTTTAATGTTAACACAATTATTTCTTTTTACGAGGAATACAATTAATATAAAACACAAATTGTTATATACTTATAAAAAATAGTTTCATTAAGAGACGTGTATGCAGCATATATAGGCTAAATATAATTCATTTAATACCTACAATTAAAATATAAATTTCTTCTTTGAGGTTGTCTCAACTAACAATGATCACACAGTAAGTTGCTATATATAAAAAAAATATATGAATATAGACTCTTAATTGATTGGAAATCTTAAACAACCCTACTAAGCTAATTGTATAACTAGCTATGTTATAGTATTAAACCAATTTTTGATCTTGCTTCTAAACACAAGTAATCTATCTTCCTTTTACATCTTTTTTTCTTAATAGCTTGTCTTTCGTGATAATTATGAGCTATATTTCGCATACCCACTTCATATACGTCCGGAGGCTAGCTAATGCCTAACATGTAGTATTTGTTAATGAACCATAAAATTTGATCTTTATTATTTTCAGTTAATCATTCTTGTACTAATCATAATTCATAACACATCTTAATCTTAGAAAATCTCTATTTATATAAACAATTGAAATACATCAAATTGTTTAAAATATTTAAAAATAACTAATGATTAATTTTATTTTTCAAGTTGCTTGCACTTTATCCTTGCAAAATAACTCTTCTAAAAAAATATTATATATAATTGATATAATTTTCATAGAAACCAATTTTCACAATTTTTACATTTTCGTATGGAATTCAATTTTAATTAGAAACTTCGATTAATTGAGAAAATTGGTGAAAAATATCATAAAACATCTAGTTAACTTATGGTATGTATGCCTTCAATATTATATGAGACATAGGAATAATAGTTTATGGAATTATCTCATAATAATTATTTGAAAAACACTAGGAGTACTAATTAACTTACAAAATGTTATAGTTAATTAGGTAATTCATATTATTGGAATATTGTTATTATTGATATGGCTTCTAATAAACTAATCAGTTCATGTGAGTTGTGAACAATTGAACATGAAATATATTCTCTTTATTTTGTCATTTGTCAATAATAAATTTCAAATTGACCATAACTAAAAGAAATATAACATCATTCTTCGGTTTTCTCTCTTTTGTTTTCTCTTAAATGTGAAAAGATTTTGGGATGTGATGACCGGGCCTTACATTTGCAAAATCATTTCAAAATTCAAAATTGCTGATCTAATATTTATTATGCATCAAATACTTGAAGATATATACCCACCTCTCTGTTTTTGAATTTACTATATTTTATAATTTATTTATTTTTATTTGCACCCAATTGCTACTTTTTGTCTTTTAAAAATAAAATCCAGTTCTCATATCAACGTGTATTTAAGCATTTAATGTCTCATGCATCCCATCTGTACAATTGAAATATAATGTCTCTTTATATCCAAAACCAATTTACAAATTAATTAATTAATAGATCCAAACCTTTGGGCTTTGGTACGTACTTATAGCAAATTGTGACAACATACCATTATACCTTCACACAAAGATTATTATTAATCGTAGGCATGTCAAACGGATTAGATTGGGTTGGATTCAGAATGGGATTATATATAAACAGGTCAAAAATCTCTTGATCCAAACCTAACTCGTTTAGTTAATTGAGTCGAAAATTACAACTCTGACCAACAGATCAAGTCGACTTGATTTCAACCCACTTAATCCGATTAGAGTTTTTTGTTTTCATTTTAAGGTTTTTAACATTGATTACGTCTAATTTTTTAGGCCTTAATTTTAATCTTTTTATTTTTTGTTGTTTATTTTATATTTACCATGAAAAATAAGAATAAGAAAATATTAAATGAACTAAGTTTAGATTATACTTATTGATTTAACTCGGAATTAACTCGTCAATTAAATGAGTTTTACATGTTTGTTTCATATTTAAAATTGTGACTTGAACCTAATCTATTTAATAAACAAATCAGGTCGGATTGACCCAATTTAATTAATTCGATCAAAAATTTCAACCCAAAACACTTATTCAGATTAGATTTAAATCGGATTAGTAGGTTGGCTCATCTTTTAAGCCTAATCAAAAGGAAATTAGGAGCAAAAGTATACTCTTATTTTTATAAAGAATTAGTATTACTAACATGATCCCAAGCTAAGCTGCATTCCTTTATAGAATTACACATGCACATTTTGATGAAATACAAACAAAATAATTGAAATGTACTGTACTTTTCACAGGTATACAATGGCAAGATGTCAGAAGACCAGAAAACCCAAATCACAAGCTGCATAGACTGCAGCATTCTGTCTCCCGCTCTTTTAATGCATGCCGTACAAAACCCACGTATGCCTCTGCGTTTCATAGTCCAAGCCATGTTAATTGAGCAGCTCAATACTCACCGCTCTCTTTTCTCTGTTCTCAACACCGTCGGCACTCCCGCACACCACCAGCACCGCCACTCTCAGTACGACTCCCCTGCTGCGTCCACACTAGGAGTCATCCTTCAGAGGGACGCAGCACTCGGGCAGGTGACGGAACTGCGAGCCGCAATTGACACCACCTGTTCTAGAATCAAAACCCTAGAGAAAGAATTTTGTGGGATGAAGAAGCTTCTTTTGGAATCAGAAAGGGACATGAAAAGGGGACCGAGCATTCTATTGGATGATCAAAGGAGGTCTTCAAGCTGTCGTTTTAATGGAAGTGCTACTAATAAGGTGGAGAGGGGTGAGAGAGGTTCGATTTCGTCGAGTTTTTTAAGGTTCGGAGGGAGTGGTAGTGGTAATGGTGGGAAGAGTAGTGATGAGTTTTGTGATATGAGAATTGGGAATTCTTCTTGCATTGAAAATAATGGTGAGAAAAATAATTGTAAAGTAATTGGGAAGAAGAATTTTGGGCGGAAATTGATTAGGGGATTAAGAAATGCTTTTAGGGTTAATAGTAATA
This sequence comes from Amaranthus tricolor, assembly GCF_026212465.1. Lineage (NCBI taxonomy): Eukaryota > Viridiplantae > Streptophyta > Magnoliopsida > Caryophyllales > Amaranthaceae > Amaranthus > Amaranthus tricolor. The sequence goes on from NC_080049.1 coordinate 22,841,757, forward strand.
GTAAAAATAGTAATTCTAAGCTTAATAAGGATGATCATAATGGGAAATCTTTTGATGATGATGGGGGAATTATGATCAGGGGAGTTGTTTTTGGTGATGAAAATCATCATAGGTTGAGTCGATGAGGGAATTATAATTTATGTTTACTAAAAACTGATTTTAGACTGTTAGTTTTTATATATAGGTTAATAACCTACTTTCTTTGAAAATTGATCACTGGATTTGTAGGTACAAAAACAGTTTATTGTTTTTTTATGCAAGTATATATTTATGTTTTTGTTGGTTGAACGAATAACTAGAAGAAGGCAACTTGGGATATGCTCTAAATTTTGGTAAGTTAATTAATTTTAAGAATATTTTATATGGTATATGCACTAACTATACAAAAGGCGAATTGTAGCAATTCTTAAAATCTTTTTCATAAAATAGTACTCAACTCTTGGAAAATTAATTACAGTAACATTATGGGGATAAAAACGTTTAATTTTCATTAAGTTTTGGTAAAAGTCATAAATGCCCATAATAAATCCCAAATGTAAGCCCGACTTAACAAAAATTAAACTTAACGGAAATGTTACTATAATTAATTTTTCAAGAGTTGAGTTTTATTTTATGGAAAGAATTTGGGATTTATTAGAGGCACTTATGACTTTACCTTCATAACGTTACTGTAGTTATTCTAACAATGCACGGGAATTTTTAAATTTTCATATACATAGTAATTTAATTATTTTGGTAATTTTTCTTTGCATGATTATTAATTATTAATATTAAAAAACGTATTTGCATATTTTCTCATAAGAATGCACTAATTAAGGAATAATTATCTCATTTATTTTAATTTGGAGTATTTATGGTATAGAAATAAAAACATCATTTTATTCCTCCCTATATTTTCAGCAAGAAATTTTCAATTATTTGAGTAAATTTTAAATTTTAATTTTAATGTCATACTTAAGGCTGAATATATATAGATTAATATCTACCCCATATTTACATATTGCATATTTTGAAATATTTTGATTTTGAGTAATTAAGGCATGTTTTAAAAATTTCGCCTTTAGTTATAGTTATATGTAACTTAATAAGAAGGTAACAATTATTACTTTAATTGTGATAAAATACGAAAAGAATTATATTAAGCTGTAGAGGATTAAGAATGCACTAATAAAAGAATAATTATCTCTAAATTTTAATTTGGAGTATTTATGGTATAGGAATAAAATCATCATTTTAATAATCCTCCCTATTTTTAGCATGAATTTTTCAATTATTTGAGTAAATTTCAAATTTTAATTTAAATGTCATACTTAAGATTGAATATAGATTAATATCTACCTTGCATATTTTAAAGTATTTTGATTTGAGTAATTAAGGCATGTTTTTAAAATTCTGCATTTTATTACTGTTATATTTCACCTAATTAAGAAAGCAACAACTATTACTTTAATTGTGATAAAATATGTAAAGAATTTTATCAAACTATAAGGCTTAAATTTATATTCTAAAATCCGGGCTTTTAGTATTTTTAGTTTTTAAGGATAATCGATCATAATATTTAAATAAGGACAAAATTTCATGTATAAAAGGCAATACAAATAACAAACCAGACAACTCTTATTATTAAATTAAATTTTCATTATGAAAGCCTTCTACTCATATCAAGTTTTCGAGCGACTTCTCTGATTGTCGCAACCTTATCTTCATGGTGTCCATTTGATGATTTACAAAGTAAGAAGTTCCATTACCATCCACACAAGGGAAGTACAAATCGGTTTGTTTATTTGTATTTACATTATATTTCCAATAATCTATTGTGATATTTTTTCAAAGATGGCAAGCGTTAAGGATCTCGTTAAAAACTTTCATCAAGTTGGACAATTATTTCGGCATGAAGTTCTGATGGTGGCAAATGAAATATTTATTTTCATGGGTATCTTTAGTAAGAAGAAGTATCATGGAAAACAACATCAAAACCAAAGGTATGATAATTTTGTTTAGCATACTTTCGATTAATCTCAGTTTGTTGATTTGTATTTATTTTATTATTAATTATGAAATAAAGTGTCAATTTTATTGATTAACCATTTTTGTGGTTAGTTATGGTAGTTATTTGTAAATAACTACTTATAAGTAAATGATAAATTTATTGACTTTTGTCAAGTATCTCATGATGAGACAAAATTAAAGTGACATATTTTTTATTATTACCCAAGTTCTTTATAGAAAATAAAAGGGGTAATGATTTATATTGAAATACTCAAATGAGTTATGTAATTACCCAAGTCAATCTAGTTATATTATAACAAAGATTAAGGGGTAGAATTTTTATATCATATGGATATACATATTTGTGTATATGAAACATATTAAATCTAAATTTAATATGGTTGGACCATTATTATACTCCCTCCTATTCAACATAGGAGTCCCATTTGACTTTTTACGGATTTTAAGGAAAGTCAAAATGGAACCCTAAGGGTAAGAAAGAGAGTGGTATTATGGGTTTTTAATTGTAAGGATTAAGGAAGTAATGATTCCCACCAATTTCAGGCACTTTCTAGCCCAATTTAAAAGCTGATTTTTTTGGCACCAAAAGTCTGAAATTTTTTTCAGTACAAGGCCAAAATTACATCGATCATCTAATTAAGTCCGGAATTACATAATTAAGTCCGGAATTACATAATTAAGTCCTACGTTTACACTAATTTTTGGAAATTACATAAATTTCTCAAGAGTACTAAAGAAAATTAAATATATCAGTTACGGTATCTCAGATAGCCTTCTCAATTCTTCAACAGCTTCGGTGTAGTTGCAGTCGTTACTGATCATGTGAGTGCGAATTTTTTTGCGATCATTGAATTCAGATTTTCCAAATTACCAAAAATGACGCATTAATAATTTCTTAAATAGCCACCAAATTATAAACAACCAAATTTTCAAATTGAAAAAAATCATCACATTACCCAAATTTATTTGTAACCCCAAATTAAAATGTCCAAAAGTAAGGAAATCAGAAACTGCCGCCAGTGCAAGAAAAGAAAATTGGTGTCTGGCGCCATTAATTCAACCAAAATTACAAAGCACACAACAATCAAACTAGGAGGGGCATAAATTGAGATTAATGGGTATTAGGCGCCAAAAATGAATTGTAAAACAGCAAAAAAATTCAATCATTACATGAAAAAACAGAAACAATAAATAGACAATGACAATGGTCATTTATTACACATTCATCTAAAAAAATGGCTCCTTCAAAAAACTTAAGTACACAACAAAGAACACAAATAATGCAAAAGCTGTTATCTGCATTAAATAAGAAGGGCAAACCAGTGCTAGGCACAACAAGTTACACAGGTTAAGCTTTGCATTATCTAAATGTGAATATGATGAACAAAATGATGCATTCAAGTTTAAGCCATATACTAACGCTGTTCACATAGATGAAAAACACTTCTATCTAATCTGAGAGACACTGAGTTATTATCTAGCTCCGGGTGAAGTAGAACCACATAGAGAGTGTCAATCAAAGAGGTTCATTCCAAAAATCATGTTTATGTGTGTTGTTGCAAAGCCAATATTTACAACTGATGGTGATGTTTTTTTTGATGGTAAGATAGGCATTTGGCCATTTACAAGACCCAACAAAAAGAAGCTCCAAGAACAGGAAAAGGGGAGAGTTGGAAACAAAACCAATACAATCAATCACGAAAGAGCATATTAGAGCAATGCTTATCACTAATGTGCTGCTAACCATAAGAGCAAAATGGCCTGAAGGATTGTCAAAGCATATTTACATTCAACAAGACAATGCCAAACCACATATAACACATAATGACAGAGAATTTTTAGAAGAGGCAATGAAAGATGGATTTAATATACACAGTAAAGCAAACAGCACAGAACAATAGCCAACACAACCTTAACCAACACAGCAACATGTTTCAAATGTAAATTCCTTTTGACTTTGGACATATTTTTGGGATCTTTAACATGGGATGTTTCAGATGCAAACAACAAAAACTTTATGTTGTTTTCAATGAAACATTTATATTCAAATATACATCAATGAAAAAATTGGTTGTTTTAGTACTCTCAGGTATACTTATTTTCTTTTTTTGAAATCATTGAGTGGAAAATCGAACATCTTTGTGCATAAAACGTTGGAAAACAATCCAAACCCCCTTTGTTCGATTTTATGGTGGCTAAAAAATGCTCTCACTTACAGATCACAGAGCAATGAAATAAAATGCGTACAAAAACGTTTAAATTAAAAATCATCATCAGTCGAAATCAACATGCACCAACAGGAACAGAAACTCACTTGAGAAAGGACCAAGCTTATCAAGCCAATCTTCTTCTTCACAATCAGTATTCGAAAAAATAGCATCAATGGAAGAATAGTCACGATCAGGATACATATCAGGCTCAAGTGTGTAAATGGGTTCACCTTCAGAGTCAAGTTCTCTTCCCCACTTAGGATCAGTCTTAACAGAAGTTGAGTCATCATAATAATCAAAAGACTCTTCCTCAAACGATTTCAGTCCAAATCTAGGGTTTCCATCATCGAACCCCTTAAACTCTATCTTAGAAGGCGATTTGTAAGGAGATTTGGGGATTCTCAGAAGTAAAGAAGTACACAAGTTAGGGTTTTTCATGGGTGAATTGATTGTCGAGTTAGGGTTCTTCAGGGGGGATTTAAAAGGCGAACTGGAGTTTGCCATGAGAACAACATGAAAGAAATTAAGGAATAAGGTGAAGCTTCAACCCAGATCTAGGGTTATCAGAGAACAACACGAAAGAAATTAAGGAAGACGGTGAAGCTTCAACCCAGATTTAGGGTTATCAGAGAACAACACGAAAGAAATTAAGGAAGACGGTGAAGCTTCAACCCAGAATTAGGGTTATCAGAGAACAACACGAAAGAAATTAAGGAAGAAGGTGAAGCTTCAACCCAGAATTACGGTTATCAGAGAACAACACGAAAGAACTTAAGGAAGCAGGTGAAGCTTCAACCCAGAATTAGGGTTCTTAAATGAGTACAATATGAAAACGGCAAGGAGAATGGGGATAGGTAGGGTTTTAGGGTTAAAAAGGGAGGGAGTGTTTAAATGGGTGGGTATGTTAATTAGGATTTAGATATGTTGATTAATTAAAAGGGAGGAAAATTAGTATGGGTAATGGAGGGTATAATTAAAAATAGGATAAAACTACTAAGGGCATAAAAGTCAAAAATGCATACCAAAAATAGAAATGGGACAATTAAGGTGACTTGACCATAAAAGGAAATGGGACACATAAGCTAAATAGGAGGGAGTAATAATTACATTTAAATTATTATGTATAATTCAACAATGTTGAAATTATAAGTAAGTGGTTGTTTTTATCATTACTTATGAAAATAGTTATGAAATAAATGTTAATCTATATAAAAGAATAAATTAATTTGCATAGATTTTGCAAATTATGTTTTATGGTGATTAAAATTCCATAATGTTTATAATCAAATTATTATTACTAGTTTGTAATAATATTTTTGGCATGTTTATTTGATCCATATAAGTAAATGGATGGTATATAATTTATTCATAAATTATATGTGACAAGTTGATTTGTTTTAAAACTAATAAAGTGATTACTATTTATAAGTATTTACTTATAAAATTGTGTCCTTTAAGACATGTGAATTATCAAGTGGTATGATAATGTATTTTATGCCTTAAGCATAAAATGTATATTATGGCAAATAAATTCCATAATGTTTAATAATTTATTTATTATTACTAGTTTGTAATATGTAAGAAATGTTCTCAAGTTATACATAATTATTAGTATGAAATTCAATTTTGAATTGAATCACAAAGAATTGTCATTTCTATTTGTGATTGAATGTTTACAAATAGGGGAGGTAATTTTAAACTTCTAAGTGTAAACTAATAAAGATAATATTTTATCCATAAACATTTGTCTTAGTTTTAGACAAAGAGATTAAATTATCACTTGTGTGAGATGTTTAATAAAAAGTCATTTTTAAGAAAAATGCGCACTAAGAAATTTGATGAATATTTTTTGTCAAAGGTACTAAAATAATGTTACTTTTAGTGTTTCATATTTATTAAAATGCGGAAAGTGACCCATTGAGTTCTAGTGATGCAATCTAGAAAATGAAGATTGATGAATTATTGATAAGTTCAAGGCCCGTTTAGTGGCACAAAGCTTTAGACAAAAGCTTGGTATTGATCATTTTGATACATATGCACCAGTTGCAAGAATAACCACCATTAGGTTGTTGGTAGCGTTGGCTACAATTTATCATCTAGAGGTCCATCAAATGGATGTGAAAACCGCATTCTTATACGGTGAGCTAGATGAGGAATTTTACATGAAACAGCCCGAAGGGTTTGTTTTAAAAGGACAAGAAAATAAGGTGTGTAAACTTGTTAAGTCACTATATGGACTTAAACAAGCACCAAAACAATGGCATTAAAAGTTCGATGAAACTATATTGTCCTTTGGATTCAAGTTGAATCAAGCGGATAAATGCGTTTATAGCAAATTTGATAACCATGGCAATGGAGTTATCATTTGTTTATACGTGGATAACATGCTCATCTTTGGTACTAGTTTAGTACATATCCAAGAGACAAAGGATTTTTTGTCTAAATCCTTCCAAATGAAGGATATTGGGGAAGCCGATGTGATCTTAGGCATAAAGATCAAAAGAGATGGTGGTCGTATTAAGCTTAGTCAATCTCATTACATTGATAAAGTGTTTAATAGGTTTAAATTGCAAGATTTTCGACACCAATCTCAAGTCCCATGGAGCAAGGTATGAAATTTACCAAGCATACCGGAAAACCAATTTCTCAATTAGAGTATGCAAAGATTATTGGATCTTTGATGTATGCTATGACATGTACAAGGCCGGACATAGCATTTGCGGTTGGTAAATTGAGTAGATTTACTAGTAACCCGGGTCCCCAACATTGGTTGGCGATAAGGATAGTATTACGATACTTGAAAGGAACCATAATTTATGGTATAACTGATAGTGGTGAACCTTTTATGTTGGAAGGTTATTCCGATGCTAGTTGAATCACTAATAAAGAGGATAATTCTTCAACTAGTGGTTGGGTGTTTGTTTATGGGGGAGGTGCCATTTCATGGGCTTCCAAGAAACAAATGGTAATAGCAGATTCCACTATGTTTGCGGAATTCATTGCACTCGACTCGGCGGCAAATGAAGCGGAGTGGTTAAGGAATCTCATGTTTGAGATACCTTTGTTGCCAAAGCCAATTTCACCGGTGGCAATTCATTCGGATTGCACAACGGCTTTGGGAAGAGCTTATAGTCAAGTGTATAATAGTAAGTCGAGACACATTGCTCTTAGACACAGTCTAGTGCAAGATCTTATCATTCATGGGGTCATAACTCTTGACTACGTGAACACCAAGTTCAATTTGGCTGATTTTTTCACTAAAGCCATGAGCAAGGTTTCAATTGAACAAGCGTCAATTGAGATTGGTTTATGTCAATAAAGTTTAAAAGAAAGTCCCAATTCACACACAAGTAGCATTGTGTCTTGAATTCAATGTGGTAAAGTCCTTTAAAGTCTTTGAAAGCAACAAGGATGAATGAACCATAGTTGCTTTAGACCGTGATGACAAGGTAGTCGCTTAAGTTCTCAAGGTCAAGGGTTGAAGAGCTCTTGGTGGTATCCTATCACGGGGATATGTTTTACGTAGTGAGAATCTACCTATATAAGTTTGAAGTTTTGGCCGCTTCAAGTAGTCAAGATTGGCATATCCGACTATGATAAACTTATGAATAGATATGGACACGGCCCTATATAATGTGTCAAGGTAAATGACAATGTGTTATTAGTTTTGTGTGTATTTAACCTTCAAGTGGTTGGATGGGCTAGTTAAGTCAATCCGTAGGGACATCATTTTAGTTCGATCGCTTGTGAAGTGTTTTATACTAGGCGTTAATTCAATCCGTAGGGACATTAGCGTTGATGCATGAAACGGAATTATATACTTAATGTGTAAAGGAAGAAGGAGGTTTGTTAAACTCTAAATGGGGGAGGATTGTTGAACATTTAGAGTATATAAACCTACATTTGTATATACTACATACTTAGTATAGTAGTAGGACTTAAATAAATATATTATAAGTCCAAATTAAATGCCTCAAAGAATTTGATGAATTATTACTTTGATTCATAAGTTTTGCTTGATGAATCATTACTTTGATTCATAAGCTTTGCTTAGTGAAACATTACTTTGTTTCATAAGCTTTGCATGGTGAAACATTACTTTGTTTCATAAGCTTTGCTTGGTGAAACATTACTTTGATTCATAAAGCTTTGTTTGGCGAAACACTTTTGTTTCAAAAGGAGGTATTGTTTCATGCATAGCTCTACAAATAGAGGTTGCATGCCAAGGGACATTCCATCCTATCTCCATATCATTTCTTATTTCTCCCTTAAGAATACTCCCATTCTTGTTCTTCCTTTAATGAAATAATATTAAGAGAGTAATTAACTCTCAATATCATCAAAGTTCTTAATTCACCACAACACTTGTATGTACTATTGCAATTTCCTTGTGCTAGGATTTTGTTGTGTAGATTTTATCTCATTGTGAATTTCATTTATCATCCCAAGCACCTTTGTGGGAGAAATATCACAATAGGAAAGTGCATGAACACCATCTACTCATATCAAGTTTCCGAGCGACTTCTCTAATTGTCGCAACCTTATCTTCATGATGTCCATATGGTGATTTACAAAGTAAGAAGTTCCATTACCATCCACACAAGGGAAGTACAAATCGGTTTGTTTATTTGTATTTGCATTATGTTTCTAATAGAAAATCAGCAATTAATTAATTTGAGGAGATAAATTCAACAAAGTGACACATGACAAATCATGGAAATTTCTCAACCTTGATTCTTAAGCGACCACGTGTCAAGTGGTTGCTGAATTAGTTAATTATATCAACAATTAATTAATTTGAGGAGATATTCAGTAAAGTGACACGTGGCAAATCATGAAAATTTCTTAACCTTCATTCTTAAGCCGCCACGTCTCAAGTGGTTGCTGAATTAGTTAATTATTATATGATAGGATTGTATGCCATTTAAAAAAAATTGTATGACTTAGATGAGACCTGGGATAACGGTTGATCGGTCAGGTTTTGGGTAGGATTGATTCTGGTCGGGTTATTATAGGATCGGATTAGTTTCGAATCGGGTCAGTTTTCAGGTCGTCCATAGTGAATAACAACTACAATATGTATGTCGCGCAGATGTTGAACATGATAACTAGACCAATACATGGTATTGACATTATCACTAGAGACAAAGATTGCTTTAGTGATAGCCGATAGGCCAACCTAACTCAAGTAGCAAGTTGCGGATCCAATATGATTATGTGACAACACTTGTATATCTAGCTTTAACACTAGAGTCATATAATAAAGTGGGTTGTCTTTTATTGGATGACCAGGAGATAAAGATTATCAAAAAAAAAAAATACAAAGTAAACCAAAGTAGAGCAACGAGTACTGGTTCATCCTCCATATTATGCATCGACATAAGATAATAATGAAGTAAGAGAGGATCTATATAGGTGTGACCAAAATCAATAGTTGTTTTTTTTATATCAAATCATATGGTAAAAGGCAATCATATGTAGTACCGAAGAGCACTAGCTAAACAACGATAGAGAGTGGGTTTCTCATAAGGAGCACCTGCGTGCATCAACATTCAATTTTCCTGTGATAGCTACTGGTGTAAAAGATGGCTTGTAGTTAGACACGTCTGCTTGCTCTAGAATCTCAGTTGCATACTTCTTTTAGAAAGGTAAAGACCATAAAATTAACAAGCAACAACAAATTTGTTGACTTATTTACAAAATCACTCCCGTCATAGAAATTCGAACAATTGAAGCACAAGATTAGAATGTGCCTCTTTCGAGACCTATGTTAATTTCGAGGAGATAATAAACACGTTTACTGTACTATTTTATCCTTTGCTCAGATTTTTATCCCATTCGGTTTGCCCAACAAAGTTTTATAAGGCAATCTAAAGCTATGAATATTAATAACATTTCTATTTTTATCAATATATAAGACATTCAAGAGAGAATGTTGAAAGACAAATCAAAGCAAATAGCGAATGCCTTAAAATATTAAACCTTAACATGAAATCTTATTGCACAAATAATACTTGAATAGTAAAAGTTAGCACAATAAATAGTGATGGCTACAGTCCGAGTTGAGTCGGTTTCGATTCCGGTTCCATTTGGTTTCAGTTCCTAAAAACTAGAACCTAATTCGGACCGTTGAATTTCAGTCCAGAGGATTTCTTGGCAGTTCAACTCTCGGGTTGAACGGTTCTTGCCAACAGTTCCACAGGTTCATCATATTTTTTTTGTAACCATAACGATTCGTGGTTCAGTCTAGTTTAAAATTTGTCGCAAATGGTTCTGATTACGGGACAATTCTTCGACGGTTCGGAACCAATTCCGTTCCGGATAACCTACCCCATGGTTATCACTGACTATAAATATGATTCTCATTGTTATTTACAGTAATTGATTTGCATCCTTAAATACTTAAAAATATACCAAAAATATAGAACTATACGGTATTTACACCTTCAAGTTTTTCTCTTTATATATTCTCTGTAATTCCTAAGAGTACCATTCCGTTAAATCTGTTCACAGAACTCAGATGTGACCATTGAGTCATAGAGTTTTTAAGAACGAGTTATGCATGGCACGAAGCTTGACGCTTTTCAGTCATGGAGTAAAATTATTAGTGCTTCACAAATAATTTCCCGCCAGCCCGTTTCGCCTGAACCTCCATCCCCTCCCGTCTCTCTTTCTCTCTCCTCTCAAGGTTCTCACCATATTTTGTTATACGTGTTGATTCATTTTCACAATTTTTGTCGGTGCTTTCTATAATTAATGGCGGTGGCTCTAAAGCTGCTACCTTCAATCGCAAATCAACTGCCAGACGGCATTTTATCGCCAAATTTAGGGTTTATGAGTTCATCAGCGATTCAATTTGGTTGGGATTTGCGTCATCTCATTCCTTGTAATAGTCATAAATTCAGGGGGAGTACGTTAAAACTGGTTAAGGCGGTGCGAAAGGTGGACGAAACGTCGTCTTTAAAGCACATTAATGGTCAAGCAGATCGTGATTTTACTTGCGGTTGTTCTGACGCAAATGGGAATGGTAACTACTCCAGCTTTCATGTTTTTTTTCAACATATGAAAATTTTACTTATGATTTCAGAAGTAAATATTCCTACTATATTTCAGCAAAGTTAAAGCTAGTCAATTTCTCGGAGATTCATTTGTTTGTGAAAAGATCAGTTAAAAGGGAAATTCTTATTCTGTTTGACTTCTCAAGTTTGTTGCAATTTTTTCCCTTCTGTGCGTAGACCAGACGAATAAGGATTTAGACTGGTTCGTTAAATTTGCTCCGATTTTTTATTGCAAACATGAATTATTATTAATTTTTCTGGGTTATGAGAATCTTGCATTTTTTTGTTCTTTGGTTATTATTTGATTGGAGTTTAGTGTATGATTCATTTAAATCTATGTTATTTTATTTGATGGTTTTTTTTGTTGCTGGGACCTGGGTATACTCAAAATTTCAAACTTAACTGGTATTAATTGTATCTAGTCCTTTGATGTTTATTGTTTACTCTGCTACCATTTGGATTGAATTTCCTTCGCTGTTCAATCAGATTAATACTTATATATGTTTATTTTTTATTTTTTTTTTTTTTGAATTCATTTTTTTGTGCAAGTTTTTGTTTGTGCTAGATTGGTACTATTTTTGGATTGGATAATTTCAAGAATGAGTGGATACAACCCCTGCAATTTGATTGTTTGAGATTGACTTGTTAGTGATATGGTTAGAATATGGAAATGATAGGTGAGTCTTAAATTGATGTTAAGGTGTGTGAGCATTCTTGATAAGATGGTTTCATTTGATGTGGAAATTGGACCGAGGTTGAGTGTTGCAAAGGGCAACTAAGATTCATATGTGTTCTGATCAATGCTATTGGTCACTCTGAGCAATTTTTCTGTCTAATAAGGAAATACCCACCTAGTTCTTTTGCTTACCGCACTATGATACTTTTGATTGTTATGATGATTAAGGAACCAATTGATAGCTTCAGTAGATTTTTCCTTGACAGTTGCGTCTGTTGATTATCTTTTGACTACATGTGATTGTGTGGTGTGTTTTGTATTTCTGATTGCTTTTGTCAGCATTCACAAAATAGATTCGCATTGACCTTAGTTCTAACTCTTACCACTTATGTAAATTGAAAAGTCAATCTGCTGTTGCTTTGCTACATTTCCTGTATTTGTTCCTGTAGATATATATTGCTTAAGTTAAACCACTGAATCTCGGAGTTAATGATCAGAGTAAATGATTAAGAGATTGCTGAACAGGCACGGTTCGAAGGAAGATGTCAACAATTGAGAAATCTACCAACATATTATGGCATGAATGCTCTGTGAAAAAACATGACAGGCAACAGTTATTGCAACAAAGAGGCTGTGTCATCTGGATTACTGGTCTCAGCGGCTCAGGTTTGCATATGTAATTGAAACTTTGAATGTTAATATTATTTGAATCTCATAGTATGTCTTTTGCATTTACTGCATTTTCACTAAGTGTTCTAAAATATGTTCTGTGGTTTGTTATAAATTTCTCTTTTGGTTTATATGAGTGGGGTGCACCGTGCATGGTCCTTGTTTGGTAGTATATTAATCGTTGGTAGGTGGCTTATTTGTTGAGGCTTTGAGCAACTTCTCTTTGTTTTATAATCAAAGAGGCATGATCATGAAAGGTTTAATTTACCCCCTTTCTCTATTTCATATATTCTGGAATCATTTGAATTACTTCCTCTGTTTTTTGAACTTGGAAGTTGCAACGTTTTGTCAATGCAGCTCTCACATAATTTGGTTGAACGTTGCAAATTTACAAGTTGAGTTATATTGCTTGTTTTATGTATTGTTTTGTTTCATCTCAGCATCATTTAGCATATTGTGGTCTACAATGTGAACTTTATGTCTTTATCATATTTATGGTACTTGGTACCCTATACGACTACGAAAGTGGGATTCAATAGCAAGATGTTTGATTTTCAAATATTAGGTAAACATTATCCAAAATCAAATGTATGAAACATTGAGTTGAGAACTTATGGCAAGTTTCTACTACACAGGGAATATAGGTTTTAACTTTTAACTTCTACTGTTTTTTGGATGCATCCTTTTAATGGTAGGATGGTTGTAATTGACATTAACTAGTGTTTGAGTTACAGACTTACAGTATATTAATGCTTTCTACTGTTGTCTATTGTGTTATATGTGCAAGACCAAATTTTCCATTCGATTGTGTAGTAAATAGTAATATAGCCTCTAGTTTTTATGTGGACCTTTGCATAAATCTTGTGATTCAGTATCTAGGGATACATGTTGATTTTATATACTTAATCCGTGTAAACTTGGTGATGCTTGGATAGTACTTCTCAAGTTGTGGTAAATGATTGGAACTCAAAAATAAACCCCGTTCTTTTGGAAAGAAGACAAGCTAGGGAAGCTACAACCTTTGTTACCTGGGACCGGTCACCGGATACAGTTCAGTATGTAATACGGAAACGGGAACGTGGAATGCAATTTAGGGTGACTTGGGAACGATTGGATACTCGATACAATATGTATAGCACATAAATTTCGTAACATTAGAAAATGAAATGTGTTTTTGTGCATGAAAATTTGTGTTCAAGCAGTACTTTTCAGTTTACTAGTTTTTCTTGATTTTCTCCTTTCTACTTTAGTCTGTAAAAGGAGGCCAAAAAAACCTTTCAATATCGATTTAAGGTCTGCTAAACTGGTATGACACCTGGGTTCCTAGATTGATTTGGCTCACATTTCACTGGTGATATGGATGGACATTTCGGCACTCTAAATCGAGGCTATGTAACACGTTCCAGGTCTCTATGCTTACAAAGCATACATGCTAATCGTTAAAAGTTTCCTGAGTTGTTTTTCTTTCTATTCTGTATCAATGGTTTTCTTCAGCGACCTTATCTCATTTCTTAATCATTTTTACTGTTATGTTGTGATATCCTTTTTTTCCTTGACTTGACTGCATACTCTTATCATAGGGAAGAGCACTTTAGCTTGTGCGTTGAGTCATAGCTTGCACTCAAGAGGAAATTTAACTTATGTCCTAGATGGTGATAATGTTAGGCATGGTTTGAACAAGAATCTTGGTTTTGGAGCAGAAGATCGCACAGAAAATATTAGAAGAGTCGGTGGGTGTTTTGTTGAAATTATTTTGTCATTACAAATATTTTTTTTTCCTTCTCTAACTACAACTTTACAAAATGAGATGGTCAAAAATTGGAATGAATGGAGAAAAAGATCTCATATGGACGACCATTGGAACTCTTATATTGGTTAATGTAAGCATTTCTGTGTCGATGTCTTTAACTACAGCTAACTTGTGGTTCCAGGTGAGGTAGCCAAGCTCTTTGCAAATGCTGGTGTCATCTGCATTGCTAGTCTGATATCTCCTTACAGGAAAGACAGGGATGCCTGTCGTTCACTGTTGCCGGAGGGAGACTTTATTGAGGTATTGCTTCTCATTTTTAGGAAGTATTTCCTGTTGTATTCTGTTTTTATCTGAAAAGGTTCCAGGAAAATAACTTAGCAATCAACTTCACAGGTTTTCTTGGATGTTCCACTTCAACTTTGTGAAGCTCGGGACCCCAAGGGTTTGTACAAAAAAGCACGAGCTGGTAAAATTGAAGGTAATTTTTGCAGTATCTATTATTTCATGTTATTTGCCTAGTGCCTCTTCCCGTTTTTGACAGTCTCCTTTGGCTAAATCCAATTAAAGTTTAGTGGACTTCTGGATATATTTATAACTTGGTTATGGAATTGAAGTTGCCTTTTGTCTTGATGATGAAACATATTACACATTACAGGCGCTGATTTATACAATGAAAAAACTGTCAAATGATAACTTGAAAAAAAGAAAAGCAAACTGAATGTCTAGGTCTATAACTTGGAAAAGGTGTAATTAGTAAGGTTTGAAGGGCAAATTTGATGTCTAGAGAATCATACCATGCACATTGCGGTGTAGGAAAACTTGAAGCTAGGTGATTTCTGAGTGTTAGCTTGTTGTAGCTAAGCGTAAAATATTTTGAAATAAGTTTTAAGTGAAGGTGTACAGCTACTTACCGGCGCTGGTGTGCACCAAAGCTCAGCCAAACTGGAATCAATTGGAGTTGATTTACGAGTTTTGGCTATTAATTTACTCGAGTCTGAAATCATAGAAGGCACACAACCTTGGTTTATTTTTACAATTACGTGATGACTTCATGTTATATTTCAATTGTACTATGGTAAATGATTAGACTTATTACAATTACGTGATTACTCTATTGGTTTTTTTGTTTTAGATTATAATAGACTATAGTAAATGGTTAATTATATCTTGTGCACTTCTTATTTATGTAAAGTTGCTCATGATGTTTACTAATATTAGTGAATTGGAAACAACTTCTTTGTTAGCGTTATGACTGATAAGGGTAAGGTTGCGTACATCCGACCCCCTAAACCCCACCTGATCCACTCAATGGCATTGGGGTGATTTTACTTTTGTGATTGACGTCTTGGGAGCTGTAAATATGAAATATCTTTTGTTTGTGTTTTCACCTTTTTTTTCTAGCTCTTGTTTCTTAGTAACTATAGTTGCGATAGTTTTTGTGTTGATTAAGTGTGTTTAATAGATCTCTGTAACTTTCAGGTTTCACGGGGATAGATGATCCTTATGAACCGCCACTAAACTGTGAGGTACAATTTCTCAACTGTGTTTGATGATCCTCTTTCTCTTTCTCTTACATTCCCTTTGTATAAATGACTTAAATTGCAGATCGTTTTTTCTGGTTTCTAATTCCAGCACAATGTTACTGCCCTACTCATAAAAATGTTAAATTGCAGATCGTCTTGCAGCCAAAACCAGAAACTTGCACATCTCCATGTGAAATGTCTGAAATTATAGTGTCATATTTGGAAGATCATGGATACTTGCAAGCTTAATGAGTCCGTTCTCCTAAATAAAGTTGTCTTCCCAACAACTTTAGCCACACAAAATTGGAAACTGCTGGTTTCCTACACCCCCTGTAATATACTTCATTCATTAGTCTTCCCTCCCGATGAATCCATTTATCATAGCTGATTATTTGAGAATTTCCCAAATAACATGAATTTAAATACAGATTGTGACTACATTCTCTATTTATTTGGTGCATATGAAATAAAGAATTTCATTTTGTTTATGTGCAACACTTGTTACATTTTCCTTATTTAGTCATTTTAAATTACATGCTATATTACTATTTTTGGCAAAAAAATAAATATACAAATATTTATTTTATCCTTACTTTTTTCATCACATACCTCATTAACTTTTACATGTCATTTTTAGAGGTTATAGTAGTTCTTTTAACACAAAGATACCAATTTGAGCCTCGATCTTGGTCATTTTTAGTAGACACTAGCATAAAACATGTGCAATGCATGGATTTCTTAGTGTAAGCATCTATAAAATATTAGATTTTCAAAACAACGGGGAAAATATATATTAACCTCATAAGTTTAATTGTTTAATTTAAAGTGTATTATATATAATTGATTGAATCCAAACTCAAGTACGTCCTCTCATCTCCAGAAAAAGGTGATAATATATGTTCGTTGACCTTATCAATAATCTCGTTTGTTGGTGCTAGTATTCCCCTCTCTTTAATGTACATACTATCCTTTTTATTTCTTCTGCTATTAAAATAGAAATCAATAAAGGTATATTGATATCTGTATTACACAGAAGATTTAGTTTAACATAATTACAACTGAAATATATAGAAAGTGTTGAAGTTAATTTAAAAGATTCTATGCAAATAATATTGTGATTTGTTTTATTTAGTATATTATTATTAAATATATAAAACTGTGATTTTGTTTAGCAATTTGTTTCATCTAGATAAATATAAATTTTCTTTAAATGCAATTTTGTCTTAGCCAATAAAATAATTGTTACCTAGTAAATATAAATTTTCCACATTTAAAATTATTTAGTATATCAATTAGAAAAACAATCTCTGTAAATTTGTCTCAGCCAATAAATAACTGTTATCCAATAAATGCAATTTTGCCTCAGCCAATAATTGGAAACAAATATGGCAACCATCTATTAAAACTGAAAATTAATTATATTTTGTTTAAGATAATCAAAGCTTTTGTGTTTTGAAATGCTAATTATATTATTCTAAAAGACTTCATGCAATTATATTGTAGTTTATTTTATTCATAATTATTGTGAAGATTCTATGCAAATTATTTTGTGATTTGTTATGTTATTTAGTATGTTATAAAATAATCTTAATTAATGCAAGTGCTTATCAATTATCAATCAATTTATGCAAATTTGTCTCATCCAGTAAATATCAATCAACAAAACAATCAAGACAAATTTTTCTCAATCAGTAATTAGGAAATACAAATGGCAATAAAGTTTTAAAAGTGCAAGTTTTTTTATTGCAATCATAGTTAATCATCCTTCAATTTGTGCGAAACTATATTAAATAATAAATTACAAACAATGCAAAATCTCTACTAATAAACATTTAGTCAATAAAAGAATTACACATGACAATATTATGTTAAACTGTCATTTGTTAATTTACATCAAAATTACTAGTTTGTATTATTAAAGCCTTGGTCTTGATCATCATCTTGAGCCGATCACCTCTATCTTATTCTTACAGAGAAAACATTTACTCTTTTGTTTCATTGAATTTTTTATATTTTATCCTTGTCCATTTTTTTGAATTCTCTAGTACATTTTTTTGTAAAATGACTTTACAATCTCTCACTGATTAGAGACAGAATTAAGACAAAGATTAAGGTTTTGAATGATTTGTTTGTATTATTGTCATAAATGACAGACTTCCTCATATATACATATTTGAGCAGCTAAACTAGGAAACAAATAAAACAAAATAATTACAATGATATAATATCCTAAAAATACAAAGATATGATACCTAAAAATATTATACTTTCCCGACACTCACTAGACACTAATTCTCCTTTACACATTCAATCTCTCTTTTCATTACATCCACAAATATAATTTTTATATTCTCCATAATAGGGTCGTTTCTGATGGTAGTTTTAAAATGCAACCGTTTAGCCGTCTAGGGCCCAGCTCATGAAAGAGGCTCAAATTGATTTAGTCCTTATAATTAAAAATCAGTAGTTGCATAAGTACCTTTTAGCAAGCATCCAACTTGCAGCATTAGATTTTTTCAGTTAAACGCATGACTACTGAACTACATAGTTGGAGAAAAAATAACAGAAACTTTAATTATATAAGGACCTTTTTTATTTTTTTCCTAGAGACTAAAAATTATTAGTAACGGCATTGCTCCATAAACCCAAACAACAAATGTAAAAAAGTAAGAAATAATACTTGTTGCAAACTGGATCGGACAGGACACATATGATTGAAATTCACCCTAACATAGTATCCATGCATCAGGCAGTTAGTGGCACTCTAATGAATAAGATAATATTACTCATTGTAGAGTTTGTAAAAAATGGTTACATTTGATTCCATTCAGATAGAATGAACATCAGTGTCATATAAAGCCATATCTAAATTCAGAGCTTCTTGACTGAAAAGAATAGAAACATATAATGAGGCCTAAGGTCATGTATCTTGCAGCAGAGCTTACAGCTTCAAATACCGTCCAGAACCTCCGTTCCTGCAGCCCCCAAAGCGTATTCATGCAGTAACCCATACCTCCAACGACACTCGATAGCAAGATCGCCATTTCGCTCCAAGACAGTGTTTTTTAAGATGATGATCTGAACTGAGAGCTGGCGGTTGCTTGTTTCTTCAGCAAAGTGGTTTATAATAAAATTTTATTGTGTTGAAGATGAGAAATTATTATCTTTTTTTAAAAGAAAAGTATGTACACAATCACTCCACTAAGTGTATTGTTTGGAGAGGAAATTTGAAGCACTTAGTGAGCTACTGAGCTGTACTAATTAATTGTAGTATTTATCATATTGTAAAGTTCTGGATTCTGAAAGAAAGTGAGTCTATCTTGACAGATTATTTGATGGGTCCACTTGTTTAATTACGTTATAAATCTGGGAAGTTGACTTTATATTGTTGGAATGCCACATGCTTTGTAGTCTGTATGATTGATTTTTTGAAAGATAAAAATTCTATTATATTTTCATTTTTTTAATTGAAAATGAAGCTTGCAATACATTTCTCATCCTTCTATTAATCTAAGTTTTCTTACCCTAATTTCATGGCCATCTCAAGTCATATCATATTGTAAATTCATACCAACAAATTGTGTCCCCAATACAAGTTCCTAGCCTAAAAAATGGTAAATTAATTAACAAGTCCCATATGAAATTGGTGATGCATCATCCTCTCGACAATTACGGATGGAGCAATATGTTATAAGGTATCTCGAATTCGACCCTGAACTAACGGATTTGAGATTTCACCTGCATTTCTCTTGCAATCGATGGCAGCCATCTCTCACCACGGATTTTCTTAAGCTGAGCAACCCTTTCTTCCTCTCTCTTAGCAGCTTCTCTTGCAGCTGCTTCTTTTGCGGCCAATTTTGATAAAGATTTTTCACATGCATCTTTTGCAGTTGCAATGATATCCGTACCCTCAACCACAACAGACTCCAATCTTCTTTTGAACTGTTGGCAAACATAGAAGTTGAATGGGTCAATCGCCAATATATTCGAACATTGAACTTTGAACTGCGCCCTTTAAACTAGTATTTCACAAAAGTAGCGAACGAAACACTAGACTAATGAATAAAGAAAAACCTTCTTCGATTTTTCATTGATTTCTTCACCAGGAAGAATTTTTGGTCTCTTTTTTGGTCCCTTCAATTCATCTGAAAACAACAAAAGCATACGTCATTCCGACAAGATTCTCAGATTTTCAGCCTTATAAGTATACGAATAGTTCACACTCGATAAACATGGTTATACCTTTATAATCAAACACTATGCCAACAGGAGCTTTCTTGAACAATCGAACCCCACCTTCACTTGTGTCGGGATGATCATTAACGGTGTCAGTGAGATCTGAACTTCTCATTATAACTAACGATTTTTCCATTATTTCATCTAAGGTCTTTTGTGCCTGTCAATAAAAATACCTAATCTCAGCAACTAGGATAAGAGAAATGGACTAATCCTATTATTATTCTGGGACACATAAGTAAACTACTTGGGATAACATGCAAAACAAGTTGGAAACTGAATCCTGATGAACCAGATCTCTTACAATCAACATTGACTTCCTTCCGATGAACAGAAAAAGTTTGAGTGAGCAAATAGATATGATTAAATGAACAACACTCATCATTTTTATATTTCTTACTTGTTTCTGGTTTAGTTAGGTAATATATAGTTTTCTTCACCAAATCATATAGAGGTCGGGAGACAGCCATTATTTTTTTCAGAACATTCAAAGTTTAGAGAACTAGATAGTTTTTATTGGATTTCAAGTCCATAAATCAAGTTTTTAATCATCACTTGAAAACTCCCAGTCCTTCGATCCATGATGATTTTTTCCTCTCAAGTCCCCAAACTTCTTCCATTTTCAATTGAGTACCAGACTTTTTGAGAGTTAAAAAGTTGGTCAAATGAGCATCGGTTTCCCTTTATAAGGTTCTACCGCTGCATCCTGGTACATGGATCAGTACAAGGGCACATGGTACATTACTAAATATTGTGGAGGAGTGTAGTAAAAATCTTACCTCTACTCTTTTATGTTTCAGATAGATGAGAAAGAAAACCATGTAGTGATGTAGCTCTCTTCTTGAAAATTCAATAGTAAACCCTAGTTCCAAAAGGTTACTAGAAGGAGTAAAGAGGCATTAGCTTTACTGCAAAAGAGGCATAGCAAAAAGGCAAAATGAGGTCAAAGTAGAGCAATTTTCATGAGGAGGTTCCTTGTCTGGCTCAAACCACTGCCTAGTAATAAAGAGAAGAGACACAGAGCATAAAATACAGAAAAGGGACGAGCAGCAATATCTCCTCCCCCTCCCCCCTCCCTCCCTCCCTCCCTCTCCCTCTCTCTCTCTCTCCCCCCTCCTCTGAAAGACCTCACTTCTCACGGGTCTTCAACAAATTAAAACATACGACATTTCTCACTGGTAACGAATCATGGATTGAATCCCTAAAAAATCTTCCGAGAATGAGTAATATATCTAAACACGATGTCATTTATGATCTAAGTGGCCAACAATTTCAGGCATATAGTACTAGCTTAGTAGCTTATGCATTATGGGGGTCTTCTCAAACTTTTGATTAAATTTCCTCAATCGCATCATAAGGGAATTTCTTGATATACTATCCATTCGTCAAATAAAATTGATACGTGCTTTGGAGTTATCTATGGCAGTGATATGTCATTACGTGCGGCTATTTCCACTATAGAAAGAATAACGAAGACAAAAACAAAATCTGTCAGCAAGGCTCGCTGCAAATGCATCGTCCAAAACGATGATTTCTTTGAGCTGTAGCAAAGAAAGAAACTTCATATTATCATATTAATAAATGTCAAAACATGCCTATATACTTTTTTCTATGTCTATGGATAAAAAAAAATGATCTAATTAATTGAGAGGAAGCAACGTAAAAATCAATTAATGAGGTTTTATGCCAATCCATTAAGAAAAGAATTGCTTACTTTTGTCTACATATAAAATAGAAAAAAGTCAGGAATAAAATCTGTAATAAAGTCGATTCAAGCAATGGTGACCAGATGAAATTAAAATTATGTTAACTTTGAGGGGAAAGGAGAACTAGGACTTTGACCGAAGTTAGGCATGTTTTGAGTTTAAAGAAAAACTTGATCTCCTTGGGTAATATGCACTTGATGTATCTACTACCTCGGGCTCGGTGAGTGTCTCCACTAGCACTATATCCGACGATGAGACAAAACTTGGGCACTTAAGGTTGGGTCATATCACATATAAGTGAAAGAGGTATGCATGAGTTGAGCAAGCAAGACTTGCATGGTGTTAAGAAGCTTAGTAATCTTGGATTTTGTGAACATTGTGTTTATGGGAAGCACAAGGTGGGTGAGTTTCAAATCGACTATCCACAATACTAAAGGGATAATTGACTATGCTCATTTTGATCTTGTGGGGCCTTCTAGGAAGAGCTCACTTGTTGGTTGCAACTATTTGCTTACTTTCATAGATGGCTATTCAAGAACAATTTGGTGCTACTTCATCAAGCACAAAGATGATGTATTTGATGTCTTCATTGATTGGAAAACCATAATTGAATTTGAAACTGGTAAGAGTATCAAGACATTGAGAATCGACAACGGTCTTGAGTTTGTTGAGAAAAAATTTCTTCAATAGTGCACCAAAGAAGGAATTGTAAGACATTGCACATGTACAGGATGGCCTCAACAAAAGGGGGTTGTGGAGAGGATGAAAGACAACTTTGTTAGATAGGACTAGAAGCATGATCTCTCAAGAAAAGTTGAGCAAAATTTTTTAGGTCGAAGCTACTAGGTGAACTGTTCTCCACACACCGCCTTGAAATTCAAGTCCACACAAGAGGTATGGTACGATTCCTCGGCTGATTATTCTAATCTAAGAGTATTCAGTTGTTTGGTGTATATCCATGTGAGTAAGGCAAAGCTTGAACCTATAACTAAGAAATGTATTTTTATAGGCTATAGTTTGGGTGTAAAGGGATATAGGTATTGGTGTGAGAAATCTAAGAAGATCAAAACTTTTAGAGATGTAGTATTTGAAAACAATGCGTTAATTACTCCGTTGGTGGAGAATTCTTTGACTTACATTGTAGGTAAATCCGATTATACCCAAGAAGTGGTGGAGCCTCCCAATGTTGATGAAAATAACGATGATGTTCAATATGAAAGACAATCCCATTGCCCACTCTTAGGAAAAAAAAAAGGATAATCATGCCTCTAAGAAGGTATATTGAGGAGTGTGACTATGTTGCATAGGCTCTCCCTATTGCTGGTGAGGTTGAAAGTGTTAATGGTCCTAACTCACAGTCTCATACAAAGAGGCTATGGCCTTAAATGACTTAAGAAAGTAGCTTGTAGCAATGAAGCAAAAGATGAAGTCTATTGCTAAGAACAAGACTTGGGATGTTGTTAAAGCACCTAGAAAAAAAAAGGTTCTAGGGTGCAGATAGCTCTTCAAGAGGAAGGAGGGATCAGCAAGCAATAGTGCTCCAATATACAAAGCAAGGGTTGTAGCGAAAGGGTTCACACAAGTTGACGGTGTAAATTTTCATGAGGTTTTCTCCTCAGTAAGGAAACATTGTTCTATTAGGGCTTTGTTACTTCTAGTAGCTTTTGAGGGACCTTGAGTTGCATCAATTAGATGTCAAAACAACTTTTCTAAATGGAGAGTTAAAAGAGAAAATTTATGTAAAGCAACTGTAAGATTTTGACATTAGAAAGAATAATTCATTTTGCAAGAAATCAAAACGGATTCTATAGAATAACTAAGCACATTGACATTAAATACAATTTCATCCAAGTGAAGTTGAAAACAAGATGTTGTGTTTGTTGAAGATAAGTACCAATGACAATCCCGCCAATATGATGACTAAGTTATTGCTTACCAACAAGTTAACATTGTGTGTGGACGTGGTTGGTTTAGCTCCTTGCTTGATGTGAAGCCCTTTGGAGCATCATGTGGTGTGTTGGTTTTTTGGTTTGTTAATAGTGTGTTGGATGGAGTGTCTAGAAGAATGTGTGACTTGGGTGGACTCAAATCATGGTGGAGATTATTGGAGTTTGGTAACTTGAGTGCAACATGGTGAGTGCTTGAAGGCGTGTGGGTGCACTGGTCATGTGTTTTATGAGGAGAAGCAAGATCATGAACATCCAAGCCTTGCCTGATCATAGTGCTCAAACAAGGCAAGGTTAGAATAGGAAGTGCCTTGAACGAGGAAAAAAAGACGAGAAAAGTCAGTAAATTCATTTAGTAAGGTGCTTGAACAAGCGGAAACAGTGCTCGAACGAGCAAAAATAGAGCTCGAACGAGCACTTCAAAGCAGGCTCATTCTGATTGTCTGTTGTGGATGATTATTCTTTCTTTTGTTGTGGGCCTTTGTCCCAATCATTGGCATATAACTACTACTATAAATAGGGGTGATTGCACTCTAGCCTAAGATGATTATAACTCTAAGACCTAAACACAATAGCCTACCTTCTTCTTTCTCTCTTCTTCTAGTGTTATACTCTACAATAAGAGTTCTTGTAAACTTCATCGTTTCTCTACTTATAATCAAAGCTAGCTAACATTGAGGACATAGCCCAAGTTGAGTGAACCTCGTAAATTTGTGTCTTATTTATTATTGCACTTATTTCTTATTGCTTTTCATTCCTAAATCATTTATGATAGTTGTTTCTGAACAAGAGTCTCCATACCTCTGTTCTTATGCGCTTTAGGGATAAAGTTTAAACCATTAGATATATCTTGCTAGACTACTTTAAAAAATACATATACATCCTCAAATTTTATAGCGAGAGAGGCCTCATAGGCATGAGCAATATCGGACCTCCAATTTTAAGGGGCCTCGACTTATATATTTAACATAGTTGAATGACGATGATGTCTTTATAAAAAGAATGGAAATATCAAACTATTTTTAATGGCTGGTAGTTATTTCAGCCATTTTTGATTAAAATTTAACTACGGATTGAAAATTTGAGATTGTGAATTTGTTTTCATAGTTTAATTAAGGCTAATGTATAAGATGGCTCTGATTTTTGAACCCAGGCAACGCTTCAAATCATTGTTGTCAGTAAAGTATATTTTAAATAATTAATAACTAATGCAATGGAGAATAGGATGAGAAAACCCTAATTTCACAATCAATCATGAAAGATATCAATATACTGATTACTCCAGTGAACTTCAATTAGCACATTTTGCTCATTTCTACAACATATGGCAAATTAAGAAGTAAAATGGAAAAAAAAAAGTAAAGAAAGGGAAGAAATTGACCTTGATTTGATAGTGCTTCATGGGCTGTTGACGCTTCTTGGAGTCATCATCGTCGTCATCAGACGCAGGAGTGGTGGTTTGGTTTGGCAGGGTAATTCCCAAATAGGATGTTGCAGCTGCTTCGATGGCGGCTTTCCAACGTTCATCACCATCTTCATCATCACTACTGCTGCTGCTGTCTATGTGTTGCTGCTCTTCCTTCCAGTTCGAGTTCATGTTCTACACTCCCCTTATGCGGCCCGATAACGGTTAGCTACGAACCCTTTTCGGCATCATCATATTCCTACCAAGACTACAGAGACTATTAAGAAGTGGTGCATAATACTGATATTGTACCTGTCATGTGCAATTAAGATTACGGGGGCTTGAAATTAAATTTCAAATGATTCGTCTATTCTGTTTAAGCAAAAATTTACAGAAGATGTCTGACACTGTTTATATGGGCCAGCCCAAAAGCAAAAAATCAAAAAGAATATTCAGTTTTTTAAAAATTAAAGAATAAAAATTCAATTTTAATCTTAAAGGTATTAATTTTGACTTTAAAGTATCAACTTTAACTTAAAGTAAACATTAAATAGATCAATTAAAATAAAAAATTTCAATTTTGATATAAAAGTGATCAATATATTTTGATGTCAAAATATCTATTTCAACGTTAAATTAATCAATTTCTACCTAAATATGGTTCTGTTTTTACAATTTCAAAATGGAGGTAATAAAATGGTATTATTCAATGGATGAATTTCAAACAACAAATAAATGATCAATAACATTATCAATAATAACATTAAAACATTGCATAGTAGAAGACTAGAAGTACTCTTTTTGCAGTGAAATCACCTTGGTAACAATATCTTCACAAGTAACAAGGTTTAGGAGGACCCATAAAGATTCACTAGGGACCTTTTCCGATATCTAAATTAGTGAAAAAATCTTAGATGAATACCTAGCAAAATATTAGCTGTATTTTATTCATAATTTATCCCTATTATCAGGCTCAATTAGGTTGGAATTTTGCTTAACTAAACTTGCTTTATTTGGGATTTTACGCTTAGTTGGGTGTTGTGGTGTTGTTGTGCATTTCAGGTAACTCGTCAAAACCGAGCACAAACCAAGTACATTTGGCGCATACACTGTTCTCATAACTCTAGAGGCTTAGGGAAGTAAAGCCTCGATGACTCAGTCAAGGAAACAAGAAAAAAAGGAGCCAAAGTAAGGGCATTCTAAGCCCACTCGACCAAAACTAGGTCGAGCTAAGCTTGCTCAAACATACTAAACTTGCATTAGACATAAGCTGAGTAGGACCATCTTAAAGGTTGCTTGACCAGGTTGAGCGAAGTTGGCTAGGGACAAGTGAAACTACTATTCACTTCCAGAAACTCCAGAATGTTGGTAGGAGCATTTTTAATGGGTCGAACTCGCTCACTCAGTCGAGTGGAGCCTATTTTGTGTGTCCAAAAGATTATGCGATTTTCATAATTTCAGTACGAGCCCTATTAATATACTTCTTTAAATATATATATATATATATATATATATATATATATATATATATATATATATATATATATATATATATATATATATATATATATATATATATATATATATATATATATATATATATTGTAACTAATCATTAGATGAAAAAGTAACTAATACACCAAAAGTTTCCACCTTTCATCTTCACTGTCATCCAATATTGGTGTAGGTTTGTAAAGCAAATATCATGTAACTTAAGTACAAACCTTAGACTCAAGTTAAACTAAGAATTTACAGTCTCTCCACTTCTTATAAAATGATGCGCAATTGATCTATTATATTTTATGGTGAGCTAAAGTGTCAAAAACATAGCAACTATCTATTCAACAGACATAGTTTTGTTCTACATAACCCTCCAATATTCTTAAGCATCTCACAAATAATACTAAAAGTTCGTCTATTAACACGAAGTTCACTTTTACAATGTATGTCACTCTCCCTCCAACATCCTTGAGTACAACCCTTAAACACAAGTTGAATTGGCGACTTATAGTCTCTCCACTTCTTATAAAATGGTGAACACTTGATCTATTTTTTATGGTGATCAATTCAGTCTATTGACACGAAGTTCACTTTTCAATGTATGTCACTCTCCCTTCAATATCCTTATAGCCTCTCCACCTCTTATGAATTAATCATTTTAAAGACTTTAAGTTTGATGTGAAAGTGATCAATTCAGATCTTAAAGTGATCAATTATATGTCATATGATCAATCAAATGATTAGTTATAACTTTTAGAAGAAATCAATAAAAAATTTCAATTTAGATCTAAAAGTGATCCATTTTCACATCAAAGAGATCAAATTCTAGTTATAAGTTTATAACCTTAAATGGATCATTTTTTTTAAAGTCTTCATTTTCAACATTAAAGTTACCAATTTAGACTTTAAAATGGTCAAAAATATATAATGATCAAATAAATAATAAGTTATAACTTATAAAAGAAATCAATTTTGACCTTAAAGGTATCAATTATAACCTTAAATAAATTAATTACTAACCGCGTATTGGAAAAAACTATATCTGAGCTAATTGAGCTATTGGTCTTGTTGAAAGAATATTGTGACTTGAGTGCACAATCAAGTCTATGCATTTGTTAGCGTAATTGGTGACTTAAGTGCACCAAATTAATTCTATGCATTATATGAGCATAGAGATGGAATCCTAAGGATGGACTAAATGGTTAATTAAGTGTAACTTAATAAGTGAGATGAATGTGGTGTTTAAAGTGGGTGTTGACTGCATAAAGTTATGAGGCATTTAACAAATGACTTAACACACAAGAATTATGGAGCATGATGAATGATAGTTAATGAGAAGATTAAAGGGTGAAGATTCTTGTACGAGGCATCCAAGTAATGAACCATTGCCTTAATCAAGCATTGGATTCGTTTTTTGACTCTTGATGTTGCTTGAAGTTATTTATTGTGCATTAATCCTTAGTCTTAATTATGTAATACTCATTAATGCACAAACCTCTATAAATAGAGGTCTTACATGTCATTGTAACACATCCACAAAAATCCCTAAGCTTAAACACATAGTCTATATCTCTTCTCTATTGTAATTCTCCAATTTGAGAGTTCTTTAAACTCCTTTGTGATAATATAAGTGAGATACTACACACCAGAGGACATAGCCTTAATTGGGTGAACCTCTTTAAATATTTGTGTCATTTTTATTGCATTATTTTCTCCTACAAACATTGTTTTTATTGAAAGTATAATTTGTTCATCATAAGACTTCGAACACTCGATCTTGGTGATATTGGAGTTTGAAACACGTCGTCCGAACTCTAATATAGCATCGTTTTCAACATAGTTCGAGTGTATAGAGATTGAATCAAATTGGTGTGTTAAGTGTGTGTATTGAGTAGGCACATTAAGAGGGATTTATAAAGATGTTTAAGTGGGATGATGATGCAAGATGATGCAAGAGCAATCGGCTTATTCAAAATCAAATCACATGTCAATCTTTTTAACATATGGATATGGTTTATTTTAAGTTTCAAGTATGGTTTTGGACATATGGTTTATTTTAAGTTTCAAGTATGGTTTTGGACAATATTATCTTCGTAAACTTAAAAAAAACAAAAAAAAAAAAAAAAAAAAAAATTCTATGTTAATCCAAGATTGTCACATGCTTAACTTGAGAATACAAATAAGTGGTACAAAAGAGCAAGGGTGGCATCAATATGCAATGTTGGTCCAGAATATTAATTTTTATTTTTATTTTTGAGTTTTTGGGGCTGATTTTCATTAGTATAAGGGGGGATGAACTTAGTTTCTAGAAATCAGCAATTTCATTGTATTTTCTAGAGGAATTTTGATACATGAACTCTAATTAATTCATGAATTTGTTGACCAACAAAAGGGGATGTATTGACTGAAATAGGGGATGTATTTGAAAGCTTCTAGAATCTTGTATTCACCCTATATAAAGGAATGTATTGTAATCAAAAAAGATGGAGATTTTGTTTCAGAATATAAACCTTGA
This sequence comes from Amaranthus tricolor, assembly GCF_026212465.1. Taxonomy (NCBI): domain Eukaryota; kingdom Viridiplantae; phylum Streptophyta; class Magnoliopsida; order Caryophyllales; family Amaranthaceae; genus Amaranthus; species Amaranthus tricolor. The sequence goes on from NC_080049.1 coordinate 22,870,961, forward strand.
GTTTTATGCATTGCTTTTTCTTCTTGTGTTTGTCCAAAGAAATAGTAATTTCAATTATCACTTTGAGTTTGTCTTGAGTGTTAATTCTTAGGGGAGATTGAGTGTGTCTTGTCTCTAGCCTAAATCCCCAAATCATTGAGTTTGTTCTTGTGATTTGGCTCTTATCAATATTCTTCTACTATTCTTTCTTATCTACTCTTTTAAATCATAAACTTTTAAATCTAAGTGTGTTCTTCCTAATCACACTTACATCATTTGGTATCAGAAGCTTTTGGTGGATCGAAAGGGTGTTTAAAAAAAAAAATGGGCACTTGTGGAGATTTGGCGGAAATGTTGCGAGTTATTACTAAAAAATTGAACAACTTGGGTAAAAGATGTTTTATATGTAAAGATAAAAGTCATCTTACTTGTAAATGTCCTTTCAAATCTATTTTACCTTCCAAATGTTCCATTATGGAAGAAGAAGAGAAAATGTATAAGTCCCTTGTCCTAGAGAAAGAAGATCATGTAGATGAAGAAATACTCCAAGAGGAACTTGTAATTAAACTTGGGGAGAAGAGCCATGAAAATGTTTTTTATCAAACAAAAGTTGAAGAGTCCATAGAGTTGAACATATCTTGCTTCAAAGTTTCCAATGATAAAAATGAGGAGCCAATTGATGAAAAGCAAGTTAAACCCATAGAAAATATTGGAATAAAACAACCAAATACCAATTTTAACAATCATTTTAATTTACGTAGTTTTTATTTGGTGCAAGAAAAACTAAAAAATCTCATCGATGAAAGGTGTGTTAAATTTGGGTATATTTTTGAAGAAAAGGAGTTGATAAGAGGAAATATACATACTGAAGCTTGTCAGATTGAACTTGTGTTTTTAGGAATAACCGAATTCGAGGTCGAATTCTTTTCGAAGAAAAGGATGATGATGCAAGATGATGCAAGAGCAATCGGCTTATTCAAAATCAAATCACATGTCAATCTTTTTAACATATGGATATGGTTTATTTTAAGTTTCAAGTATGGTTTTGGACATATGGTTTATTTTAAGTTTCAAGTATGGTTTTGGACAATATTATCTTCGTAAACTTAAAAAAAACAAAAAAAAAAAATAAAAAATAAAAAATTCTATGTTAATCCAAGATTGTCACATGCTTAACTTGAGAATACAAATAAGTGGTACAAAAGAGCAAGGGTGGCATCAATATGCAATGTTGGTCCAGAATATTAATTTTTATTTTTATTTTTGAGTTTTTGGGGCTGATTTTCATTAGTATAAGGGGGGATGAACTTAGTTTCTAGAAATCAGCAATTTCATTGTATTTTCTAGAGGAATTTTGATACATGAACTCTAATTAATTCATGAATTTGTTGACCAACAAAAGGGGATGTATTGACTGAAATAGGGGATGTATTTGAAAGCTTCTAGAATCTTGTATTCACCCTATATAAAGGAATGTATTGTAATCAAAAAAGATGGAGATTTTGTTTCAGAATATAAACCTTGAGTTTTATGCATTGCTTTTTCTTCTTGTGTTTGTCCAAAGAAATAGTAATTTCAATTATCACTTTGAGTTTGTCTTGAGTGTTAATTCTTAGGGGAGATTGAGTGTGTCTTGTCTCTAGCCTAAATCCCCAAATCATTGAGTTTGTTCTTGTGATTTGGCTCTTATCAATATTCTTCTACTATTCTTTCTTATCTACTCTTTTAAATCATAAACTTTTAAATCTAAGTGTGTTCTTCCTAATCACACTTACATCATTTGGTATCAGAAGCTTTTGGTGGATCGAAAGGGTGTTTAAAAAAAAAAATGGGCACTTGTGGAGATTTGGCGGAAATGTTGCGAGTTATTACTAAAAAATTGAACAACTTGGGTAAAAGATGTTTTATATGTAAAGATAAAAGTCATCTTACTTGTAAATGTCCTTTCAAATCTATTTTACCTTCCAAATGTTCCATTATGGAAGAAGAAGAGAAAATGTATAAGTCCCTTGTCCTAGAGAAAGAAGATCATGTAGATGAAGAAATACTCCAAGAGGAACTTGTAATTAAACTTGGGGAGAAGAGCCATGAAAATGTTTTTTATCAAACAAAAGTTGAAGAGTCCATAGAGTTGAACATATCTTGCTTCAAAGTTTCCAATGATAAAAATGAGGAGCCAATTGATGAAAAGCAAGTTAAACCCATAGAAAATATTGGAATAAAACAACCAAATACCAATTTTAACAATCATTTTAATTTACGTAGTTTTTATTTGGTGCAAGAAAAACTAAAAAATCTCATCGATGAAAGGTGTGTTAAATTTGGGTATATTTTTGAAGAAAAGGAGTTGATAAGAGGAAATATACATACTGAAGCTTGTCAGATTGAACTTGTGTTTTTAGGAATAACCGAATTCGAGGTCGAATTCTTTTCGAAGAAAAGGATGATGATGCAAGATGATGCAAGAGCAATCGGCTTATTCAAAATCAAATCACATGTCAATCTTTTTAACATATGGATATGGTTTATTTTAAGTTTCAAGTATGGTTTTGGACATATGGTTTATTTTAAGTTTCAAGTATGGTTTTGGACAATATTATCTTCGTAAACTTAAAAAAAACAAAAAAAAAAAATAAAAAATAAAAAATTCTATGTTAATCCAAGATTGTCACATGCTTAACTTGAGAATACAAATAAGTGGTACAAAAGAGCAAGGGTGGCATCAATATGCAATGTTGGTCCAGAATATTAATTTTTATTTTTATTTTTGAGTTTTTGGGGCTGATTTTCATTAGTATAAGGGGGGATGAACTTAGTTTCTAGAAATCAGCAATTTCATTGTATTTTCTAGAGGAATTTTGATACATGAACTCTAATTAATTCATGAATTTGTTGACCAACAAAAGGGGATGTATTGACTGAAATAGGGGATGTATTTGAAAGCTTCTAGAATCTTGTATTCACCCTATATAAAGGAATGTATTGTAATCAAAAAAGATGGAGATTTTGTTTCAGAATATAAACCTTGAGTTTTATGCATTGCTTTTTCTTCTTGTGTTTGTCCAAAGAAATAGTAATTTCAATTATCACTTTGAGTTTGTCTTGAGTGTTAATTCTTAGGGGAGATTGAGTGTGTCTTGTCTCTAGCCTAAATCCCCAAATCATTGAGTTTGTTCTTGTGATTTGGCTCTTATCAATATTCTTCTACTATTCTTTCTTATCTACTCTTTTAAATCATAAACTTTTAAATCTAAGTGTGTTCTTCCTAATCACACTTACATCATTTGGTATCAGAAGCTTTTGGTGGATCGAAAGGGTGTTTAAAAAAAAAAATGGGCACTTGTGGAGATTTGGCGGAAATGTTGCGAGTTATTACTAAAAAATTGAACAACTTGGGTAAAAGATGTTTTATATGTAAAGATAAAAGTCATCTTACTTGTAAATGTCCTTTCAAATCTATTTTACCTTCCAAATGTTCCATTATGGAAGAAGAAGAGAAAATGTATAAGTCCCTTGTCCTAGAGAAAGAAGATCATGTAGATGAAGAAATACTCCAAGAGGAACTTGTAATTAAACTTGGGGAGAAGAGCCATGAAAATGTTTTTTATCAAACAAAAGTTGAAGAGTCCATAGAGTTGAACATATCTTGCTTCAAAGTTTCCAATGATAAAAATGAGGAGCCAATTGATGAAAAGCAAGTTAAACCCATAGAAAATATTGGAATAAAACAACCAAATACCAATTTTAACAATCATTTTAATTTACGTAGTTTTTATTTGGTGCAAGAAAAACTAAAAAATCTCATCGATGAAAGGTGTGTTAAATTTGGGTATATTTTTGAAGAAAAGGAGTTGATAAGAGGAAATATACATACTGAAGCTTGTCAGATTGAACTTGTGTTTTTAGGAATAACCGAATTCGAGGTCGAATTCTTTTCGAAGAAAAGGATGATGATGCAAGATGATGCAAGAGCAATCGGCTTATTCAAAATCAAATCACATGTCAATCTTTTTAACATATGGATATGGTTTATTTTAAGTTTCAAGTATGGTTTTGGACATATGGTTTATTTTAAGTTTCAAGTATGGTTTTGGACAATATTATCTTCGTAAACTTAAAAAAAACAAAAAAAAAAAATAAAAAATAAAAAATTCTATGTTAATCCAAGATTGTCACATGCTTAACTTGAGAATACAAATAAGTGGTACAAAAGAGCAAGGGTGGCATCAATATGCAATGTTGGTCCAGAATATTAATTTTTATTTTTATTTTTGAGTTTTTGGGGCTGATTTTCATTAGTATAAGGGGGGATGAACTTAGTTTCTAGAAATCAGCAATTTCATTGTATTTTCTAGAGGAATTTTGATACATGAACTCTAATTAATTCATGAATTTGTTGACCAACAAAAGGGGATGTATTGACTGAAATAGGGGATGTATTTGAAAGCTTCTAGAATCTTGTATTCACCCTATATAAAGGAATGTATTGTAATCAAAAAAGATGGAGATTTTGTTTCAGAATATAAACCTTGAGTTTTATGCATTGCTTTTTCTTCTTGTGTTTGTCCAAAGAAATAGTAATTTCAATTATCACTTTGAGTTTGTCTTGAGTGTTAATTCTTAGGGGAGATTGAGTGTGTCTTGTCTCTAGCCTAAATCCCCAAATCATTGAGTTTGTTCTTGTGATTTGGCTCTTATCAATATTCTTCTACTATTCTTTCTTATCTACTCTTTTAAATCATAAACTTTTAAATCTAAGTGTGTTCTTCCTAATCACACTTACATCATTTGGTATCAGAAGCTTTTGGTGGATCGAAAGGGTGTTTAAAAAAAAAAATGGGCACTTGTGGAGATTTGGCGGAAATGTTGCGAGTTATTACTAAAAAATTGAACAACTTGGGTAAAAGATGTTTTATATGTAAAGATAAAAGTCATCTTACTTGTAAATGTCCTTTCAAATCTATTTTACCTTCCAAATGTTCCATTATGGAAGAAGAAGAGAAAATGTATAAGTCCCTTGTCCTAGAGAAAGAAGATCATGTAGATGAAGAAATACTCCAAGAGGAACTTGTAATTAAACTTGGGGAGAAGAGCCATGAAAATGTTTTTTATCAAACAAAAGTTGAAGAGTCCATAGAGTTGAACATATCTTGCTTCAAAGTTTCCAATGATAAAAATGAGGAGCCAATTGATGAAAAGCAAGTTAAACCCATAGAAAATATTGGAATAAAACAACCAAATACCAATTTTAACAATCATTTTAATTTACGTAGTTTTTATTTGGTGCAAGAAAAACTAAAAAATCTCATCGATGAAAGGTGTGTTAAATTTGGGTATATTTTTGAAGAAAAGGAGTTGATAAGAGGAAATATACATACTGAAGCTTGTCAGATTGAACTTGTGTTTTTAGGAATAACCGAATTCGAGGTCGAATTCTTTTCGAAGAAAAGGATGATGATGCAAGATGATGCAAGAGCAATCGGCTTATTCAAAATCAAATCACATGTCAATCTTTTTAACATATGGATATGGTTTATTTTAAGTTTCAAGTATGGTTTTGGACATATGGTTTATTTTAAGTTTCAAGTATGGTTTTGGACAATATTATCTTCGTAAACTTAAAAAAAACAAAAAAAAAAAATAAAAAATAAAAAATTCTATGTTAATCCAAGATTGTCACATGCTTAACTTGAGAATACAAATAAGTGGTACAAAAGAGCAAGGGTGGCATCAATATGCAATGTTGGTCCAGAATATTAATTTTTATTTTTATTTTTGAGTTTTTGGGGCTGATTTTCATTAGTATAAGGGGGGATGAACTTAGTTTCTAGAAATCAGCAATTTCATTGTATTTTCTAGAGGAATTTTGATACATGAACTCTAATTAATTCATGAATTTGTTGACCAACAAAAGGGGATGTATTGACTGAAATAGGGGATGTATTTGAAAGCTTCTAGAATCTTGTATTCACCCTATATAAAGGAATGTATTGTAATCAAAAAAGATGGAGATTTTGTTTCAGAATATAAACCTTGAGTTTTATGCATTGCTTTTTCTTCTTGTGTTTGTCCAAAGAAATAGTAATTTCAATTATCACTTTGAGTTTGTCTTGAGTGTTAATTCTTAGGGGAGATTGAGTGTGTCTTGTCTCTAGCCTAAATCCCCAAATCATTGAGTTTGTTCTTGTGATTTGGCTCTTATCAATATTCTTCTACTATTCTTTCTTATCTACTCTTTTAAATCATAAACTTTTAAATCTAAGTGTGTTCTTCCTAATCACACTTACATCATTTGGTATCAGAAGCTTTTGGTGGATCGAAAGGGTGTTTAAAAAAAAAAATGGGCACTTGTGGAGATTTGGCGGAAATGTTGCGAGTTATTACTAAAAAATTGAACAACTTGGGTAAAAGATGTTTTATATGTAAAGATAAAAGTCATCTTACTTGTAAATGTCCTTTCAAATCTATTTTACCTTCCAAATGTTCCATTATGGAAGAAGAAGAGAAAATGTATAAGTCCCTTGTCCTAGAGAAAGAAGATCATGTAGATGAAGAAATACTCCAAGAGGAACTTGTAATTAAACTTGGGGAGAAGAGCCATGAAAATGTTTTTTATCAAACAAAAGTTGAAGAGTCCATAGAGTTGAACATATCTTGCTTCAAAGTTTCCAATGATAAAAATGAGGAGCCAATTGATGAAAAGCAAGTTAAACCCATAGAAAATATTGGAATAAAACAACCAAATACCAATTTTAACAATCATTTTAATTTACGTAGTTTTTATTTGGTGCAAGAAAAACTAAAAAATCTCATCGATGAAAGGTGTGTTAAATTTGGGTATATTTTTGAAGAAAAGGAGTTGATAAGAGGAAATATACATACTGAAGCTTGTCAGATTGAACTTGTGTTTTTAGGAATAACCGAATTCGAGGTCGAATTCTTTTCGAAGAAAAGGATGATGATGCAAGAGCAATCGGCTTATTCAAAATCAAATCACATGTCAATCTTTTTAACATATGGATATGGTTTATTTTAAGTTTCAAGTATGGTTTTGGACATATGGTTTATTTTAAGTTTCAAGTATGGTTTTGGACAATATTATCTTCGTAAACTTAAAAAAAACAAAAAAAAAAAATAAAAAATAAAAAATTCTATGTTAATCCAAGATTGTCACATGCTTAACTTGAGAATACAAATAAGTGGTACAAAAGAGCAAGGGTGGCATCAATATGCAATGTTGGTCCAGAATATTAATTTTTATTTTTATTTTTGAGTTTTTGGGGCTGATTTTCATTAGTATAAGGGGGGATGAACTTAGTTTCTAGAAATCAGCAATTTCATTGTATTTTCTAGAGGAATTTTGATACATGAACTCTAATTAATTCATGAATTTGTTGACCAACAAAAGGGGATGTATTGACTGAAATAGGGGATGTATTTGAAAGCTTCTAGAATCTTGTATTCACCCTATATAAAGGAATGTATTGTAATCAAAAAAGATGGAGATTTTGTTTCAGAATATAAACCTTGAGTTTTATGCATTGCTTTTTCTTCTTGTGTTTGTCCAAAGAAATAGTAATTTCAATTATCACTTTGAGTTTGTCTTGAGTGTTAATTCTTAGGGGAGATTGAGTGTGTCTTGTCTCTAGCCTAAATCCCCAAATCATTGAGTTTGTTCTTGTGATTTGGCTCTTATCAATATTCTTCTACTATTCTTTCTTATCTACTCTTTTAAATCATAAACTTTTAAATCTAAGTGTGTTCTTCCTAATCACACTTACATCATTTGGTATCAGAAGCTTTTGGTGGATCGAAAGGGTGTTTAAAAAAAAAAATGGGCACTTGTGGAGATTTGGCGGAAATGTTGCGAGTTATTACTAAAAAATTGAACAACTTGGGTAAAAGATGTTTTATATGTAAAGATAAAAGTCATCTTACTTGTAAATGTCCTTTCAAATCTATTTTACCTTCCAAATGTTCCATTATGGAAGAAGAAGAGAAAATGTATAAGTCCCTTGTCCTAGAGAAAGAAGATCATGTAGATGAAGAAATACTCCAAGAGGAACTTGTAATTAAACTTGGGGAGAAGAGCCATGAAAATGTTTTTTATCAAACAAAAGTTGAAGAGTCCATAGAGTTGAACATATCTTGCTTCAAAGTTTCCAATGATAAAAATGAGGAGCCAATTGATGAAAAGCAAGTTAAACCCATAGAAAATATTGGAATAAAACAACCAAATACCAATTTTAACAATCATTTTAATTTACGTAGTTTTTATTTGGTGCAAGAAAAACTAAAAAATCTCATCGATGAAAGGTGTGTTAAATTTGGGTATATTTTTGAAGAAAAGGAGTTGATAAGAGGAAATATACATACTGAAGCTTGTCAGATTGAACTTGTGTTTTTAGGAATAACCGAATTCGAGGTCGAATTCTTTTCGAAGAAAAGGATGATGATGCAAGATGATGCAAGAGCAATCGGCTTATTCAAAATCAAATCACATGTCAATCTTTTTAACATATGGATATGGTTTATTTTAAGTTTCAAGTATGGTTTTGGACATATGGTTTATTTTAAGTTTCAAGTATGGTTTTGGACAATATTATCTTCGTAAACTTAAAAAAAACAAAAAAAAAAAATAAAAAATAAAAAATTCTATGTTAATCCAAGATTGTCACATGCTTAACTTGAGAATACAAATAAGTGGTACAAAAGAGCAAGGGTGGCATCAATATGCAATGTTGGTCCAGAATATTAATTTTTATTTTTATTTTTGAGTTTTTGGGGCTGATTTTCATTAGTATAAGGGGGGATGAACTTAGTTTCTAGAAATCAGCAATTTCATTGTATTTTCTAGAGGAATTTTGATACATGAACTCTAATTAATTCATGAATTTGTTGACCAACAAAAGGGGATGTATTGACTGAAATAGGGGATGTATTTGAAAGCTTCTAGAATCTTGTATTCACCCTATATAAAGGAATGTATTGTAATCAAAAAAGATGGAGATTTTGTTTCAGAATATAAACCTTGAGTTTTATGCATTGCTTTTTCTTCTTGTGTTTGTCCAAAGAAATAGTAATTTCAATTATCACTTTGAGTTTGTCTTGAGTGTTAATTCTTAGGGGAGATTGAGTGTGTCTTGTCTCTAGCCTAAATCCCCAAATCATTGAGTTTGTTCTTGTGATTTGGCTCTTATCAATATTCTTCTACTATTCTTTCTTATCTACTCTTTTAAATCATAAACTTTTAAATCTAAGTGTGTTCTTCCTAATCACACTTACATCATTTGGTATCAGAAGCTTTTGGTGGATCGAAAGGGTGTTTAAAAAAAAAAATGGGCACTTGTGGAGATTTGGCGGAAATGTTGCGAGTTATTACTAAAAAATTGAACAACTTGGGTAAAAGATGTTTTATATGTAAAGATAAAAGTCATCTTACTTGTAAATGTCCTTTCAAATCTATTTTACCTTCCAAATGTTCCATTATGGAAGAAGAAGAGAAAATGTATAAGTCCCTTGTCCTAGAGAAAGAAGATCATGTAGATGAAGAAATACTCCAAGAGGAACTTGTAATTAAACTTGGGGAGAAGAGCCATGAAAATGTTTTTTATCAAACAAAAGTTGAAGAGTCCATAGAGTTGAACATATCTTGCTTCAAAGTTTCCAATGATAAAAATGAGGAGCCAATTGATGAAAAGCAAGTTAAACCCATAGAAAATATTGGAATAAAACAACCAAATACCAATTTTAACAATCATTTTAATTTACGTAGTTTTTATTTGGTGCAAGAAAAACTAAAAAATCTCATCGATGAAAGGTGTGTTAAATTTGGGTATATTTTTGAAGAAAAGGAGTTGATAAGAGGAAATATACATACTGAAGCTTGTCAGATTGAACTTGTGTTTTTAGGAATAACCGAATTCGAGGTCGAATTCTTTTCGAAGAAAAGGATGATGATGCAAGATGATGCAAGAGCAATCGGCTTATTCAAAATCAAATCACATGTCAATCTTTTTAACATATGGATATGGTTTATTTTAAGTTTCAAGTATGGTTTTGGACATATGGTTTATTTTAAGTTTCAAGTATGGTTTTGGACAATATTATCTTCGTAAACTTAAAAAAAACAAAAAAAAAAAATAAAAAATAAAAAATTCTATGTTAATCCAAGATTGTCACATGCTTAACTTGAGAATACAAATAAGTGGTACAAAAGAGCAAGGGTGGCATCAATATGCAATGTTGGTCCAGAATATTAATTTTTATTTTTATTTTTGAGTTTTTGGGGCTGATTTTCATTAGTATAAGGGGGGATGAACTTAGTTTCTAGAAATCAGCAATTTCATTGTATTTTCTAGAGGAATTTTGATACATGAACTCTAATTAATTCATGAATTTGTTGACCAACAAAAGGGGATGTATTGACTGAAATAGGGGATGTATTTGAAAGCTTCTAGAATCTTGTATTCACCCTATATAAAGGAATGTATTGTAATCAAAAAAGATGGAGATTTTGTTTCAGAATATAAACCTTGAGTTTTATGCATTGCTTTTTCTTCTTGTGTTTGTCCAAAGAAATAGTAATTTCAATTATCACTTTGAGTTTGTCTTGAGTGTTAATTCTTAGGGGAGATTGAGTGTGTCTTGTCTCTAGCCTAAATCCCCAAATCATTGAGTTTGTTCTTGTGATTTGGCTCTTATCAATATTCTTCTACTATTCTTTCTTATCTACTCTTTTAAATCATAAACTTTTAAATCTAAGTGTGTTCTTCCTAATCACACTTACATCATTTGGTATCAGAAGCTTTTGGTGGATCGAAAGGGTGTTTAAAAAAAAAAATGGGCACTTGTGGAGATTTGGCGGAAATGTTGCGAGTTATTACTAAAAAATTGAACAACTTGGGTAAAAGATGTTTTATATGTAAAGATAAAAGTCATCTTACTTGTAAATGTCCTTTCAAATCTATTTTACCTTCCAAATGTTCCATTATGGAAGAAGAAGAGAAAATGTATAAGTCCCTTGTCCTAGAGAAAGAAGATCATGTAGATGAAGAAATACTCCAAGAGGAACTTGTAATTAAACTTGGGGAGAAGAGCCATGAAAATGTTTTTTATCAAACAAAAGTTGAAGAGTCCATAGAGTTGAACATATCTTGCTTCAAAGTTTCCAATGATAAAAATGAGGAGCCAATTGATGAAAAGCAAGTTAAACCCATAGAAAATATTGGAATAAAACAACCAAATACCAATTTTAACAATCATTTTAATTTACGTAGTTTTTATTTGGTGCAAGAAAAACTAAAAAATCTCATCGATGAAAGGTGTGTTAAATTTGGGTATATTTTTGAAGAAAAGGAGTTGATAAGAGGAAATATACATACTGAAGCTTGTCAGATTGAACTTGTGTTTTTAGGAATAACCGAATTCGAGGTCGAATTCTTTTCGAAGAAAAGGATGATGATGCAAGATGATGCAAGAGCAATCGGCTTATTCAAAATCAAATCACATGTCAATCTTTTTAACATATGGATATGGTTTATTTTAAGTTTCAAGTATGGTTTTGGACATATGGTTTATTTTAAGTTTCAAGTATGGTTTTGGACAATATTATCTTCGTAAACTTAAAAAAAACAAAAAAAAAAAAATAAAAAATAAAAAATTCTATGTTAATCCAAGATTGTCACATGCTTAACTTGAGAATACAAATAAGTGGTACAAAAGAGCAAGGGTGGCATCAATATGCAATGTTGGTCCAGAATATTAATTTTTATTTTTATTTTTGAGTTTTTGGGGCTGATTTTCATTAGTATAAGGGGGGATGAACTTAGTTTCTAGAAATCAGCAATTTCATTGTATTTTCTAGAGGAATTTTGATACATGAACTCTAATTAATTCATGAATTTGTTGACCAACAAAAGGGGATGTATTGACTGAAATAGGGGATGTATTTGAAAGCTTCTAGAATCTTGTATTCACCCTATATAAAGGAATGTATTGTAATCAAAAAAGATGGAGATTTTGTTTCAGAATATAAACCTTGAGTTTTATGCATTGCTTTTTCTTCTTGTGTTTGTCCAAAGAAATAGTAATTTCAATTATCACTTTGAGTTTGTCTTGAGTGTTAATTCTTAGGGGAGATTGAGTGTGTCTTGTCTCTAGCCTAAATCCCCAAATCATTGAGTTTGTTCTTGTGATTTGGCTCTTATCAATATTCTTCTACTATTCTTTCTTATCTACTCTTTTAAATCATAAACTTTTAAATCTAAGTGTGTTCTTCCTAATCACACTTACATCATTTGGTATCAGAAGCTTTTGGTGGATCGAAAGGGTGTTTAAAAAAAAAAATGGGCACTTGTGGAGATTTGGCGGAAATGTTGCGAGTTATTACTAAAAAATTGAACAACTTGGGTAAAAGATGTTTTATATGTAAAGATAAAAGTCATCTTACTTGTAAATGTCCTTTCAAATCTATTTTACCTTCCAAATGTTCCATTATGGAAGAAGAAGAGAAAATGTATAAGTCCCTTGTCCTAGAGAAAGAAGATCATGTAGATGAAGAAATACTCCAAGAGGAACTTGTAATTAAACTTGGGGAGAAGAGCCATGAAAATGTTTTTTATCAAACAAAAGTTGAAGAGTCCATAGAGTTGAACATATCTTGCTTCAAAGTTTCCAATGATAAAAATGAGGAGCCAATTGATGAAAAGCAAGTTAAACCCATAGAAAATATTGGAATAAAACAACCAAATACCAATTTTAACAATCATTTTAATTTACGTAGTTTTTATTTGGTGCAAGAAAAACTAAAAAATCTCATCGATGAAAGGTGTGTTAAATTTGGGTATATTTTTGAAGAAAAGGAGTTGATAAGAGGAAATATACATACTGAAGCTTGTCAGATTGAACTTGTGTTTTTAGGAATAACCGAATTCGAGGTCGAATTCTTTTCGAAGAAAAGGATGATGATGCAAGATGATGCAAGAGCAATCGGCTTATTCAAAATCAAATCACATGTCAATCTTTTTAACATATGGATATGGTTTATTTTAAGTTTCAAGTATGGTTTTGGACATATGGTTTATTTTAAGTTTCAAGTATGGTTTTGGACAATATTATCTTCGTAAACTTAAAAAAAACAAAAAAAAAAAATAAAAAATAAAAAATTCTATGTTAATCCAAGATTGTCACATGCTTAACTTGAGAATACAAATAAGTGGTACAAAAGAGCAAGGGTGGCATCAATATGCAATGTTGGTCCAGAATATTAATTTTTATTTTTATTTTTGAGTTTTTGGGGCTGATTTTCATTAGTATAAGGGGGGATGAACTTAGTTTCTAGAAATCAGCAATTTCATTGTATTTTCTAGAGGAATTTTGATACATGAACTCTAATTAATTCATGAATTTGTTGACCAACAAAAGGGGATGTATTGACTGAAATAGGGGATGTATTTGAAAGCTTCTAGAATCTTGTATTCACCCTATATAAAGGAATGTATTGTAATCAAAAAAGATGGAGATTTTGTTTCAGAATATAAACCTTGAGTTTTATGCATTGCTTTTTCTTCTTGTGTTTGTCCAAAGAAATAGTAATTTCAATTATCACTTTGAGTTTGTCTTGAGTGTTAATTCTTAGGGGAGATTGAGTGTGTCTTGTCTCTAGCCTAAATCCCCAAATCATTGAGTTTGTTCTTGTGATTTGGCTCTTATCAATATTCTTCTACTATTCTTTCTTATCTACTCTTTTAAATCATAAACTTTTAAATCTAAGTGTGTTCTTCCTAATCACACTTACATCATTTGGTATCAGAAGCTTTTGGTGGATCGAAAGGGTGTTTAAAAAAAAAAATGGGCACTTGTGGAGATTTGGCGGAAATGTTGCGAGTTATTACTAAAAAATTGAACAACTTGGGTAAAAGATGTTTTATATGTAAAGATAAAAGTCATCTTACTTGTAAATGTCCTTTCAAATCTATTTTACCTTCCAAATGTTCCATTATGGAAGAAGAAGAGAAAATGTATAAGTCCCTTGTCCTAGAGAAAGAAGATCATGTAGATGAAGAAATACTCCAAGAGGAACTTGTAATTAAACTTGGGGAGAAGAGCCATGAAAATGTTTTTTATCAAACAAAAGTTGAAGAGTCCATAGAGTTGAACATATCTTGCTTCAAAGTTTCCAATGATAAAAATGAGGAGCCAATTGATGAAAAGCAAGTTAAACCCATAGAAAATATTGGAATAAAACAACCAAATACCAATTTTAACAATCATTTTAATTTACGTAGTTTTTATTTGGTGCAAGAAAAACTAAAAAATCTCATCGATGAAAGGTGTGTTAAATTTGGGTATATTTTTGAAGAAAAGGAGTTGATTAGAGGAAATATACATACTGAAGCTTGTCAGATTGAACTTGTGTTTTTAGGAATAACCGAATTCGAGGTCGAATTCTTTTCGAAGAAAAGGATGATGATGCAAGATGATGCAAGAGCAATCGGCTTATTCAAAATCAAATCACATGTCAATCTTTTTAACATATGGATATGGTTTATTTTAAGTTTCAAGTATGGTTTTGGACATATGGTTTATTTTAAGTTTCAAGTATGGTTTTGGACAATATTATCTTCGTAAACTTAAAAAAAACAAAAAATAAAAAATAAAAAATAAAAAATTCTATGTTAATCCAAGATTGTCACATGCTTAACTTGAGAATACAAATAAGTGGTACAAAAGAGCAAGGGTGGCATCAATATGCAATGTTGGTCCAGAATATTAATTTTTATTTTTATTTTTGAGTTTTTGGGGCTGATTTTCATTAGTATAAGGGGGGATGAACTTAGTTTCTAGAAATCAGCAATTTCATTGTATTTTCTAGAGGAATTTTGATACATGAACTCTAATTAATTCATGAATTTGTTGACCAACAAAAGGGGATGTATTGACTGAAATAGGGGATGTATTTGAAAGCTTCTAGAATCTTGTATTCACCCTATATAAAGGAATGTATTGTAATCAAAAAAGATGGAGATTTTGTTTCAGAATATAAACCTTGAGTTTTATGCATTGCTTTTTCTTCTTGTGTTTGTCCAAAGAAATAGTAATTTCAATTATCACTTTGAGTTTGTCTTGAGTGTTAATTCTTAGGGGAGATTGAGTGTGTCTTGTCTCTAGCCTAAATCCCCAAATCATTGAGTTTGTTCTTGTGATTTGGCTCTTATCAATATTCTTCTACTATTCTTTCTTATCTACTCTTTTAAATCATAAACTTTTAAATCTAAGTGTGTTCTTCCTAATCACACTTACATCATTTGGTATCAGAAGCTTTTGGTGGATCGAAAGGGTGTTTAAAAAAAAAAATGGGCACTTGTGGAGATTTGGCGGAAATGTTGCGAGTTATTACTAAAAAATTGAACAACTTGGGTAAAAGATGTTTTATATGTAAAGATAAAAGTCATCTTACTTGTAAATGTCCTTTCAAATCTATTTTACCTTCCAAATGTTCCATTATGGAAGAAGAAGAGAAAATGTATAAGTCCCTTGTCCTAGAGAAAGAAGATCATGTAGATGAAGAAATACTCCAAGAGGAACTTGTAATTAAACTTGGGGAGAAGAGCCATGAAAATGTTTTTTATCAAACAAAAGTTGAAGAGTCCATAGAGTTGAACATATCTTGCTTCAAAGTTTCCAATGATAAAAATGAGGAGCCAATTGATGAAAAGCAAGTTAAACCCATAAAAAATATTGGAATAAAACAACCAAATACCAATTTTAACAATCATTTTAATTTACGTAGTTTTTATTTGGTGCAAGAAAAACTAAAAAATCTCATCGATGAAAGGTGTGTTAAATTTGGGTATATTTTTGAAGAAAAGGAGTTGATTAGAGGAAATATACATACTGAAGCTTGTCAGATTGAACTTGTGTTTTTAGGAATAACCGAATTCGAGGTCGAATTCTTTTCGAAGAAAAGGATGATGATGCAAGATGATGCAAGAGCAATCGGCTTATTCAAAATCAAATCACATGTCAATCTTTTTAACATATGGATATGGTTTATTTTAAGTTTCAAGTATGGTTTTGGACATATGGTTTATTTTAAGTTTCAAGTATGGTTTTGGACAATATTATCTTCGTAAACTTAAAAAAAACAAAAAAAATAAAAAAAAAAATAAAAAATTCTATGTTAATCCAAGATTGTCACATGCTTAACTTGAGAATACAAATAAGTGGTACAAAAGAGCAAGGGTGGCATCAATATGCAATGTTGGTCCAGAATATTAATTTTTATTTTTATTTTTGAGTTTTTGGGGCTGATTTTCATTAGTATAAGGGGGGATGAACTTAGTTTCTAGAAATCAGCAATTTCATTGTATTTTCTAGAGGAATTTTGATACATGAACTCTAATTAATTCATGAATTTGTTGACCAACAAAAGGGGATGTATTGACTGAAATAGGGGATGTATTTGAAAGCTTCTAGAATCTTGTATTCACCCTATATAAAGGAATGTATTGTAATCAAAAAAGATGGAGATTTTGTTTCAGAATATAAACCTTGAGTTTTATGCATTGCTTTTTCTTCTTGTGTTTGTCCAAAGAAATAGTAATTTCAATTATCACTTTGAGTTTGTCTTGAGTGTTAATTCTTAGGGGAGATTGAGTGTGTCTTGTCTCTAGCCTAAAATCCCAAATCATTGAGTTTGTTCTTGTGATTTGACTCTTATCAATATTCTTCTACTATTCTTTCTTATCTACTCTTTTAAATCATAAACTTTTAAATCTAAGTGTGTTCTTCCTAATCACACTTACATCAGATGATCAATGCATGAAGTTATGGAGGTTTTGAAGAGTGACTTAAACATATGAATTATGATGATAATAATGTATGATGAATGATAGTTAATGAGGAGTTACAAGAGTTGATTATTATGATTTATTCTAATATTTAAAGTGCGTATTAATCATTAATCTAATTAGCCCTATAAATAGGGAGCTCATATGCTCATAGAAATAATCCACAAAAATACCCCTAAGCCTAAACACATAGCCTAATCTCTTTTCAATTGTAATTCTCCATTTTGAAAGTTCTTTGAACTCCTTTATGATAATATAGTGAGATGCTACACACCTTGGAGGACGTAGCCATAATTGGGTGAGCCTCATTAAATCATTGTGTCATTTTTCAGGTTTCAATATGAGACGGTCACTCACAAGATTGGCTGTTAAGGGATTGGGTAAAGTCAGTCCATTACCAAGCCCTTCAAAACCTATACCAAACACCCTCTATACAAGATCAACTCATGAGGCATCTGACAATCGAAACTTGACCAGATTAATTGAACTAACTATGATTAGACTCGACTTGAAAAACCGGTATATATAAATTAAATTAGTTTGTCAATATATTTGTATATACTAAATAAGCGAATTAACCCGAACAAAAGTAACATCCTTAAGATATGCCAAACATCAAAACGGACACTTCAACATCCCTTTTCGATAATCCATTTTAGACACATTGTTGTTAGAGACATCGAGTCCCCAAACTCCCCCTATTTTAATTTATTTGTATTAAAGATAAGCTGAAAAAAGAGAACGAATAGATAATGAGATGACTATGTCTAAGAAGAAAATACTTAAGATCCATTTTACCGTTAAATAATTTCTTGTACTATTTTTATTGGTTCTTTCCATTTACTTTTTTCACAAATTCTAATATAAATTTATTTTAACTTTAATTATGAATTTTTAAAAATTCTAAAAAATATCTTTTAAAAAAATAATATATATTAAAGCGAATCTATTAAAATCTCATAAAAATATTTTTTTTTGGTATACATTAATATGAATGATAGTCAAAGTTAAAATTCTTAAATCTATTTCTGAAAAACGTCGGGAGAGTACTTAGTTTACAAGTAAAAGTAGTCGGTCTAATAAAATATCGCAGAGTCGGCAGATTTAGGAATTCATCATCGGACTGGCAGAAGATAACTAATTCCGGTGAAGTGTGACCGGAATCCTAAGAGATTTACCAGTTGAGAGGAAGAGAAAGGCAAAGATGGGAAAGAAACAACACAGTAAAGATCGGATGTACATCACCAAGACTGAATGGGCTACTGAATGGGGAGGTGCCAAGTCTAAAGAGCTTCATACTCCCTTCAAACGTCTCCCTTTTTATTGCTGCGCGTATTTCTCCATCTGTCTCACACACATATTTTCAATTTTTTTTTTACTTTCCTTCCATTTTTTTCATAATTCATGATATTCAACTGAAAATTTCCCAATTTTTATAAGGTTTTGCTTCATTTTTGATATTGCAGTCTGACATTTACACCCTTTGAAGTTCCAGTTTGCACTCAGGATGGCTGTGTTTTTGATACAATGTTTGTTTCTTTCTCTATTTTCTTGTTTTACTTTAATTTTTGTTTCTATTGAATTGAAAATTCTTAGTTTTTTTTGGGTTTCAATTTTGTAGGCATATAATACCTTACATTAGGAAGTATGGAAAGAATCCTGTTACTGGAGCGCGACTTGAACTTGGGGATCTTATTCCTCTTACATTCCATAAGAATTCAGAAGGTATAGTTACTTAATTCTCTCATTGTAAAGGCATGTTCTTTTATACTAAGGTGCCGACTATTAAAATGTATATTATCATGTATTGACACTCCTCTCCATGGCAAGCTAACATCAATAATTTGTATGCATTTTTTTTTTTTTTTTTTTAAAATTGCACCTGGTTGGAGATGTGTATTAGTTATTTTAGTTTTCAATGACGAGCGATGAGTCAATGGCAGAAATTTGCTTCCCATCATGCATTGATTAACAATTGATATTTTGGCCAGAAATGTTTTATTCATGGTTGGTTACTTGTTTTTGGCCAACTAATCTGAAGGGTTTCTTTTTGAATGAACTTTTTGCTATTCATAGAGATTTTTCAGGATGGAAAGGCTGAGAAGGGGAAGGTTAAACTATGACCTCATATTTCTGATAGCCTGAACGTGCTCCTGTTCTAATGTTTGCATTATAATGCTATATTGTGTGTGGTTGTGATTACTGTGTTTTTTTATTTGTTGATCTTTTTTTCTAGGGGAATTTCATTGCCCAGTATTGAACAAAGTCTTCACTGAATTCACTCACATAGTTGCAGTAAAGACCACTGGAAACGTGTTCTGTTATGAGGTTGGTTCATTTCTTTTCTTTGCTAATTATATTCTGTTGAAGTTGTTAGTTTGCATATTCTTTTTTTATTAGATGACGCATGGGACATGTAGTCCGTGGTGTCGATAAAGAGGAACTGTTTGAAAACCAAATGTTCACGGATTTGAGTAGAACATGGACATATAAATTAACAAGGGATGAATGGTATAAATAAAACTTTTAGGTTAGAGGGTTAGCACTCTAAGCTTATAGAAAACTAAGAGAGGAAAAAGTGGGCAAAAGATTGAAAGTAGAATGTTAATTTTAAGATGTGATATCCTTTTTTAATGAATGTTAACCTCAAGCGAAAACTAGAAGGAAGGGAGTAATGTTAACTATTATGTGTATTTATTGATTGAAATAAGTATAAATAAAGGCAATGCATAGATTATGTTGAACAATTGAGTAACTTAAAAGTAAGATGGTAATAGAAATAATAATATGTTTTTTGACTAAATTTGATAAAATGAGACTATACCCTATTTTTTAAACGTATAGAAACCATTATGTAGCTTTATTCTTGAAAAGGCATTCTTTATAATGAGTATGATTCTGTGAAGTATGAAGTACTCTATTTTTTCTTTAAAGTCTTCTTTTTAATATGTATATTGAGGTATTGGAGTAATAGTTAAGAAGTTAACATGATGTATTTGGAAAGAACTTCTTTACTATTATAAGGGTAAGGCTACCCTCTAACCCTAACGGGGATGGAATCACTTAGTGACATTGGGTCATGCAATGTTGTAGAACATTTGACCTTGTCAATTCTCAAAGGTTCCGTTACCTTTTTGTGATGTATCAACTAGAACATGTCTATTTTAAACCTAATGCATATTAATAAAAATTATAATGTCTAATATGTTAGAATAACAACTTATAGTGACTGTCACTCCATGATTTTAAGTCACAAGTTGCGTAATGGGGTTTGTCGGAACGATAAGCTTAATAAGTACAAAGACCACTATGTGACGAAACAATATCATTTTTATTTCTAAATACCATAAAAAATCTATCTTGGCCTTAAGGAACATTTAAGGAAGGTAAGAGGAAGAAAATATTTCAAAGTATAAGCATACTAAAGCTAAAGATAAAGAAAAAGAACAAAGTCCTTTGTATAGGACTTGCTAGACTCATATATTGGTCAAAAATGACGTTAATAGTATTTCCATGCAAGGAATGACCCAAATTTCTGCGTATGGTGTTGGATAAAATAAAACTAAAATAGTTTTTTTATGACGAAGAAAGATGAATTGTTATAGATAGTCAAGTTGGAGTTACAGGGTACTCGTCACCACAAACTGAATTTTAGAAGGTGTAAAATTCACAAAATAATGATAAAAAAGCATTAAAGAATGGAACTAAGAACAATTAGACAAATTGAATTATCCATATATAGAACTCATATAAGTTCATATCGGGACGATCTACCTCAAAGCTATTCAAGCCAACTAGTTATAGGCTTTAATGCTAATTTGTGTGGTGGGCGTGTAAAGATCAATGTTGGAATGGTACTGGGTATATGGAATGCAAATTTGGAACTAAGAGGTAACTAAATGAGGTGATAGGACACTAGATAGCAAGGAGTATTTTAAAACAAAAAATATTTTGAAGAATATTTAGAAGAATGTGTTGACTTCTAGATATGATCAAAATATCAATGTTGACTATTGAGTTGTATAATTGGAGTGCAATGCAGTTTTTGCGTACCTCTAGTTCAAATGGAACATTATACTTGAGCGTTGTATTTCTTGGGTTAACAGTATTAATGTATGGGTTGGATTGTTGGGCATCTTGGATGATATAAAGAAATGGGTGTGAAGTTTGTAGACACGAGTCGAGATGCATATGCTGAGATGGATGTGTGTATATAGGTGCATATAATCATATTCTCTCAAGGGACGGGCTTCAAAAGAGTTTTTGGTAGACGGCTGTAGTTCTAGATATTGTAGATAGTTGAGTTGGTATAGAGCCTTGGGCAGTTGGGCATGCGCGGCATTGATCACAAGTTGTAATAGAGTGAGGAAGTTGAGAGTTAAGATTTATGGAATTTGGTTGAAATTAAGGGAAGTCAATGACGACTAGGATGATGAGCGTTAAAGAAAATATGAGAAAAATGGGTAGTTAGAAGTTGATAGATGTACAAGATCTTTGTGGACAACCACGGTATGTAGTTTGTAGGTACATGCAGCTGATTCCATCTGATGGATTATTTCTGCCTTTTTGTTTTACACTTTTCTCACCAATATGATTTGGAAAAAAATTCTTAAGTTAATTTTAGAAGTCTAAAATAAAAATTTAGTAGTAAAAAAAAAAATCAAAATATTTCACCTTGTTCAAGGATTTGCTGATGCACTATAATACAATCATGTCATGAAAGCTGAGCCTAGTTTGTGGGCAAAACTTGTACAGGCAATCAAAGAGTTGAATATCAAAACGAAAAACTGGAAAGAGCTTCTCACAGATGAACCATTTACCAAAAGCGATCTTATAACAATTCAGGTGAGAGCTTTGTTTTACATTCTTTTGCATGTTACACCAATTGTTAGAACCTAGCCGATCCTTGATAAATATGTCTTCTTACACCTATTGTTACATCTAGGACTTTCTCTGATATATATGGTTTCCTTCTGCAGAATCCTAATGAACTTGATGTGAAAAAAGTTCTCGATGATTTTGATCATGTTAAAAAGGGCTTAAAAGTAGACGATGAAGGTATCATATTTCGTATAAGTGCAAACATCCTTTTGTGTTTAGCTTATTTTGTTTTGGTTAGATTTGACATGCTTGTGACTTGGACAGAATTGAAAAAAATGGAGTCAGATCCAACCTATAACATAAATGTGAGCGGAGACATCAAGCAGATGCTTGCAGAACTTGGGACTGAGAAAGGAAAAAAAACGGCATTATTGGGAGGAGGTGGAAGCAAGGCGCAGCAAGAAAGGGCGGCTGCACTTGAAGCTATTTTAGCTGCTAGATCACGTATTGTAGATGATTCTAAATCAAATGGAAAGACTGAAATCAGACAGGGTTACAGTATCGTAGATGCTGCATCTGCGTCAGTACATGGAAGAAGTGCTGCTGCTGCAAAAGCTGCGCCAGCTGAAAAAACTGCTGCTCGTATAGCTGCCCACATGGCTGGTGATATAGCTCCAGTGAATGCAAAGCTGGTTAGTATTTGTTTAGTTAGATTCTCTCTGTTTTTCTTAGATTTTTAGAGCTACACTTTTGTTTGTTGCATCACATGCATTTTTTTTGTTGGCTTTGCTACATAACCTTGTTAGCTGTAACTATGCTTTTGTCTTTTAGATGCTGCATAACCTTGCTGCTTGAGAATGAAAGCATCATCTTGATAAATTCTATTTCCCGTATGAAGGAAAAAGAGGACTAAGGAGCCAAAAATACAAATGGATGAGAAATACCGGAGTGGATTTTGAAACATTTATTATGTTTTATCTTTGGGTTTTGAGGCTTGACTTGGGGGGTGTCCTTCGTATCAATTTTTTTTCATAAAGAAATTTTTTATTAATGAATAAACTTCCGAAATACATTATAGGGACGAGAGATCCCTGGAAAGCTATCTAATTGTATTAGTATGTTCCCTTCTCCTCTACATAGCTTGTTTAAAGAACAATGTTGAAAGAGGTCATTGGCGGCCTTAGCCCATAACGTGGCTAAAAATTTTGCTTCATTCCAAATAATTTTCAAGGACAAAAATTGATTGTTAAAAAATCGCCTATATACCCTAGAATTGTATAACAAAACATCCATAATTTCTTGAGGTCTCTAACTCTTTCTATAGCCACCATCCCAAGAAAATTAGTAAATAAGAAATCCTCAATTCTCCTCGGAGAACCCACTTTTCCTCACCAATCTTAAAAAGCCTATTTCAAAGATCCTTCACAAAACTGCAACGCATAAAAAGATGATCATTAGTTTCTCCATCCTTCAAATACATAATGCGTCTTTGTGGATTCAAAGACTTGTCCGGTCTCTTAGTATGTGAATTCTCCATCATATTAAGCTTCCCTAAGACAACCAACAAAACAAATGCTTTGCTCTCCAAATCAATTTGGTTGCTTCAAAAGAATATGTGGGAGAAGGGGAAACAAGGTAGCAATAGAATGAGGCACTGAGATAACCTTTTGATGGATCAGGGATCAACTCCATGTGTTTGTATTCGAAAAAGGGTTTGACTTGGTTTCAAGGCACTGGGAAGAGAGAATTTGGTTCATGAGGGAATCTCCAAAGCCACTTTCCAAGCACAACTGAATTTTTAGACTCCTAATCTCCCTCCCCTTAAGCCTCCTTGTTGCATTGGTAGTTTAACTTGGTTTCAATTCACTAAATTATCCTTCTTCTCCTTACCATCTCCTTCCCAAAGAAAGTTCTTCGTCATCGTCAACAGTCTAATAATAGAAATAGGAGCCTCAAAAAGAGAAAGGAAATAAATGGGAGTGGTACTTGAACACGACTTTACAATTGAAATCCGACTGCCTAAAGAGAACGCCAATTTTTTCCATCCATCAAGCCTTTTAGATTTTTTCTGTTACGGATGCCCAAAACTCTGTATTTCTTAGATTCCTAAAGGTAAATCCAAATAAGATACTAGAAACTTTGTTGTTGTACATTTTTACATATTAGCCAAAAAAAACTTGGTTCCCTTCCTCCATATTTATACCCTAATTGTACACTTGTGAGGATTGACTTTTACCCCTAAAATTTTCTTAAACTCAGTATGAATATCAAGAATTTTCTTGAATTTTTGCCTTTTCATAAAAGTATGATAGTATTATCAGCATATTGGAGATGATTGACATTAGCCTTTTCCTTTACCTATAACTTTAGTGACACACCACAGTGGCGTAATATTATGGTCGCAACTCTCCATTTGAGCCACATGCACTAGATTTAATGTGTACTATCTTGATCAATATCTCGATTCTTGTTCAAAATTGATAAACATTGAGCTAAGTTACTTAGAACCACTCTTTATGATCCTTTGTACCAAAACAATTCATATACTTTGTCTTATTTCTACTTAGTACAAACCCTTTTGTATTATGATGAACAATACTATGTATGTTGCATGTGTTCACTGGGAAAGTAGGAAAGATCTTTGCATGGTCTCTTATTATTATCCTCTTTGTCCCTTAATATCTCTTAGACATTCCTTTTTGGGTCCTCCTTGGAAAAACTTCACATTTAATGTAAGCTATCTTTTTTATTTTATTTTTTTTTCCCTCCATCTAATGTTCCATTATTTTAATAATTTTTCCCAGCTAAATTTGAAAAGTACAAGGGATGAAGAAAGTATTTTTTGTTGCTTTCTTATTTTATGTCATGCATGTTACCAACTTGATGGTTGATGTCCTCTTCCAACATCTCAGCAAAGACGTCATTTCATAAGAATGAGTTTTTCCTAGACCTATCAAAACGGTCGGGCAGGCGGGTTTTAGGGTTTTGATTCAGATCATTTTAGGTCGTGTTAATGTCGGGTAAGGTTTGTTTTTCGCATTGGGTTAGTTCTGGATGTGTCGGGTTTGGTTTAACCTAACGGGTTAAGGAGTTTAATTGTTTTTTCCTTATCATTACTTTTTTACAAAAAAATATAATAATATATTTTGTTTTCATAGAAAATATTTTAATATTAGAAAAAAATAATGATTTTAGAGCTACAACAAAATAATGTTGAAAATAAAAAAAAACATTGACTAAAATTGTAGTGAGTTTCAACTAAAAAGGATGCATGGAATAGTTGGGTTTGGGTTTTGGAAGGGTTTGACCCAATTTTTTCTGGTTTTTTGGTTTTGGTCATTTTCAGCTCACGGGTCAAAATTCCAGGTTATGACCCACTAATTTCCGATCTGGTTCTAGGTCAATTTCTCGTCGGTTCAAAATTGACAGGGGTAGTTTTTACCCTTCTTTCACTCCTTTTGTGTGTGTCTATGACGTACTGCTATGCAGATTGTATGATTTGTCTTCTTTAGACACTTGAGTATTTACTCTATGTTTCTGGTCCATGAGTTTGACTTGCGTTTTTCTGGATAAACTGCTTTCTGGGAGAGATAATGTAATGCCCCAATGCTTGTGTGTCACAGGTGAAAAGTCGTTATACAACTGGTGCTGCTTCGAGATCCTTCACTTCGACTTCTTTTGATCCTGTTACCAAAAATGAATATGAATATGTAAAGGTTGAGAAAAATCCTAAGAAAAAAGGATATGTGCAACTGCACACATCCCATGGTGATTTAAATATTGAGTTGCATTGCGATATCACTCCTAGGACATGTGAGAATTTTATTACTCTATGCGAACAAGGATACTACAATGGTGTTATTTTTCACAGAAACATAAGGTATGGTGACAAACTCATTCTGCAAATACTGCCTGTGTATTGTAATCTTCATTGTGATTGTTCAAACTAACGATATGATTTTGTGGTAAGGAATTTCATGATTCAAGGAGGGGATCCAACTGGTACAGGAACAGGGGGTCAATCAATCTGGGGTAAGCCTTTTAAAGACGAGGTGAACTCAAAGCTGCTTCACACTGGAAGAGGTGTCGTTAGTATGGCCAATAGCGGTCCTCACTCCAACGGCTCTCAATTTTTCATCATGTACAAATCTGCAAAGTATCTAAACTACAAGCACTCTGTATTCGGTATGGTAGTTGGTGGCTTGACAACTCTTGCAGCGATGGAAAAAGTTCCCGTGGATGATAAGGACCGGCCTCTGGTGAGTGCAATTTTGTTGGTGGAACTTGTATACTCTACTGGTTCATATTGTTCTTTACACATACTACTACTTCGCCAGTCTATATTGTTCTTTATTATTATATTTACTACTTATGTGGTCAAATTTATGAAACCTTGACAATATTTGGTGATTTATTTACTATAAGAACTATAGTTAAGTCAAAGTGGCATGGTGCTAGATTGATTTTGTTCAGATGTCTGATACTTCAAATTATTAGTTTTTTTGTCTTGTTTTTTTTTACTTCTATGTAATTTGAATTTTTATGGGCAAACGCGTGCATTGGAGACTGCACATAACCCAAGCAAATGTAAGGAAACAGAACTAGTATTACTTTGCTAAGGCAATGAATTTAGCGGATTGGTTTTTGACATTGTAACTGTGTTAACAACATGGGGAGTCATCTCTTGCCTACCAAGGATACGTATTTTCACCGTATTCTGAACCATAAGCAGATTACTTTACCAGATACTCCTAGATCAAGAGGGTGGTCAAATATGAATAATTTAAATTTGTAAACTGGCCGTTTTTTTGCTAAAGAAATGAATTTAGCGGAATGGTCAAATGTGAGAGTTTTATGAGATAAGTTTATTAAACTCAAAGGGATGGAGGGAGTATTAGCTTAATGACATTACCTTTATGCTGATATTAATGTTCTTACCTCTTATGAGATCACCCTTATAATCAATAGAATTTCATGTTCTGTACTTTTTTTTCATCCAAATGGAGGAGTTATTCAGCATAGCATAGGTGTTGGGGTAGTATTATGACTCAAAACATTAAGAATTGCCGTGAAGATCCTTTGATTCATACATGCTACACATTGTAAGAGAAGGTATTAGCAGTTTAATTTGCATTATAATAACATATTTATTCTTTTTCTGTTTTTTCAGGAAGAGATTAAGATTAATCGTGTGACTGTCTTTGTCAACCCTTATACTGAACCCGACGAAGAAGAGGAAGAGAAACCCAATGAGGACAAGGTCCAGGATGAAGAAAATGTGAGTTGTTAATGCTTGGCATTTTGGCCATATTTCCTATTTTCCTATCATCACCTGTTAATAACAAAGATACAAAATAACACGAGTCACTTCCCTTTTTCTTGTTTATCTACCCCTCAAAGGAAGCCTTGGCACACCAGTTCAGGTGTCGCTTACAGGTTCAAATACTAGAAGCAGCCTCTTGCAGAGATGCAGGGTAGAGTTTGCCTTCATTATACCTATGTCGCGGGACCCTTCTCCACACCCTCTTTTTGCATGCTTTGTGCACCAGATTTCCCTTTTCCGTAGTTTATCTGTGCCAAAATGATCTTCACTTTCAGGATCGACATAAATGTTAAAATCAGTTGTAGAACAAAAAATTAACAAAGAAGAAAGTTTGATGGGATAGAGAAACGGGATAAGTAACCGTTAGTAGGAAGTTGATCATAATTATCGAAAATAAAAGTTTGAAGTTCATTTTGTGATGGGAGGATTACATCTTCCATCACTAATTTAGAAATCCTAGTACATTTTTGGATAAGCATTGAAAGTTTAGTCCATAAATTTGCTTTCATAAATTTCAGGAAAAGGTAGGATCTTGGTATAGCAACCCTGGCACAGGTGCAACAGATGCTGGGGCTGTCGGTGGCGGAATCGGGAAATACTATAAATCCAGAATGGCTCAAGCCGATACAACTACATCTGAAGCTGTTACTGGTAATACAAAGAAAAGGAAAGCGACCGTTACAGGGGACTTTAAGGATTTTTCTGGCTGGTAAATTCGGATCACTTACTGTTGAAATTTATGTAGTTTTGTAGACCTAATTGTAGCATAGCACTAGTTTAGTCTCCCACAATGTAGGGGTTCTTAATTATACACAAAAAAGAATATATTGATTATATTGAAAGCTTGTTTCTCGGTTTAGTTTCATATTTACAATGTGTTTCAGTTAATTTTCATTCTGTTTAGTTAACTTTAGTTCAATATTTTCAGTTTCAGAGAATATGCATTTGTGAATAAGTTTTAAAAAACAAATTTCTTTGAACAGTCTTCATCTCTTTCTGATCTCTGACTCTGAGAATATATGTAATCGTTTTTATTATTAATTCAATTGCTAAACGATGCCCCAGAAATATTCACTTAGCATCCTTCCTAAGAGAGTGTTTGATAAAAGAGCTTATTGGAATATAATATTTGTTAGTTGATTGGGGGTAAATTAACTGGTTGACAACTTATTCAAACTATTTATTGGGACTAACAAGCTCATTTTTTAACTTGCAGCGTGTTTAGTTGGTTTCTCAATCATCAGACAACGATAGCCACATTCCTTACCACCCTAATTTCACTTATCATCTTTGTCTTCTTGCCTCACCATCTCAACTTCACAAGCCATATCACAACCACAATCATGACACCAAAACTCTACCCATCGGCAGCCACCACTGCAATAATTATGTCAATGTCCCTATGGATTGAAATCTAGTACAAGATGGACCAGTATAAGATTGTTTAGAGATATAGAATACTAGTATGTCAACCTGTGCAATGCACGAAGTTCTAAATGTTTACATACTTAAAAATATAAGTTATATACATCAATATAAAAAACGAATTCTAAGAAAAAAAAAGTGAAGATGTTTATATTATTTTAAGATTTCAAATATCCAAAGAGTAGTTGTTTCAAACACTAAGTGTTGTATGAAAAAATCTTACCATGAGACGCATTCTATATACGGGTTAAATAGACGGATTAATATTATTTAAGACAATACATGCTCCTTGTTAAGAGGTCAGTCTCATTGAGAGACAATACTTCACAAGAGCAGTTGTTCAAACACCAATTTTTTATAATACGAATCCATTGTGTGACGTGCTCGATATATTGATCAAACAACACAACTAATAGAAATTATGAAAACATAAACACCCTTATATAATATTTTTTAAATGAGAGACAATATCTCAAAAGAGTTATTGATTTTAAAATTAATATCTTTTTG